>NC_141757.1:87609187-87909465 GCF_982258835.1 Parasteatoda tepidariorum
TTAAAGAATTTATTGTTGATTTTATGCTGGTATTGATTCGTTCACTAACAGAATTAGCGGCAGGATGTGCACAGGTAGTGTGATTCATTTTAATTCCTAATGACTTTGAAAAGTATTCAAATATTTCTGATGTAAATTGAGTACCTAAATCTGTTAAGATCATATCAGGTCTGCCATAAGTGCAAATATATGCAAAAAGACAATCAGTGACAGCTTCGGTAGTAATTTTTGTTAATGTAAAAAGTTCTAAATGTTTGCTGAAATGATCAATAAGAGTTAAAATATATTGTTGATTAGAAAAAGGTCCTACTATGTCTAAAGAAACAAATTCAGATGGTCTTTTGGGAATAAAATTATTTTGTAAAGGAGCGTGAGGTATTCTATGATGTTTATTTTCCATACATTTGGGGCAAGATTTAACAAAATTTTCTGTATCTGAATACATACCATACCAAAAATATCTACATTTTAAAAATTGGTAAGTTTTCTTAATTCCAAAATGTGGAAGATGAATTATTGCAAGAACCTTAGATATTAAGGATTTAGGATCAACAATGACAGGAAATTCTCTATCATTTTCCATATGTACATACATTAATAATTTAGTGTCAGAATCAATAAAGTAATGTTGATTCGATTTAGTGAATTGTTTGTTTTCAATATTGCTATAAATTTTCTTGATATTTTTATCTAATTTTTGTTCAATTAAAAATGTTTGATTAGAAATTTCCAAAAGGGGGTCTTTGTTTACATTGGTATTATTTATATAATTTTGTTCATCATCATTAGAGTTTTCAATAAATGGAAATATTTCATCATTCACTTGAAGTAATTGAGGATTACTACATATGTCCTGTTGGGGAGGTTCTTGTTCTAATCTACTAAAATAATCTGCCAAAACATTTTTGACTCCAGAAATGTGCTTAAAAGTAAAAGAATATTCGCTTAACTGAATTAACCATCTTGTAGTTAAGTCCATGGGAGAAGAAGTTTTCTTATAATGTTTAAGGGGTTTACTATCAGATAAAATAATAAAATGTCTATTATACAGATAATGTTTAAAAGCCAAAACTGATTTTACTATAGCCATTAATTCTATTTTGATAGCAGGGTACTTTCTTTCTGCATTTTTAAGTGTTTTGGAAAAATATGACACAGGAGACAGTTTACCATCAAATTCCTGTAAAAGTACACCAGAAATAGCAAAATTTGAACCATCTGTATTTAAAATAAAATCTTTATCCCATTGTGGGAGTCTAATGAATGGTTTATTGAAAAATATCTCTTGCAGAGAATTAAAAACATTTTGATGTTCTTGAGTCCATTTAAACTTAACTTTAGGGGAGGTCAAATCAATTAGCGGTTGAATCTGCTTAGCATAACATGGAATTAAATTTCTATAATATCCACAAACACCAATGAATTTCTTAAGTTGTCTTTTAGTTTTTGGAATAGGAAAAGATGTAATTTTAATGATGTTTGATTCAATTGGTAAAACTTTCTGTTCTGATATTTTAAATCCTAAGTAATCAATTTCTTGAAGGTGAAATTTACATTTACTTGGTGATAGAGTTATATTATATTTAGTTAAAACAGAAATGAGAACCTTTAGTTTTTCTACCGTTTCCTCAAAAGAATTACTTGCAATTACTATATCATCTTGATACGCGAAAATTCCCTCTAGTCGAGTTTCCTCAATTATTGAATCCATAAGGGCCTGAAAAGTTGCAGAAGCTGTTTTTAAGCCAAAAACTAATCTTTTATTTTTAAAAGTTCCCCAAGGGGTTGTAAATGCTAGCTTATCTTGGTATTCTTCAGGGAGGTTCAATTGCCAAAAAGCACTAGGAAGATCATATGATGAAAAGAATTTATAATTAGATAAATTTAGAATGATATTTTGAATCTTAGGAAGTGGGTAAGCCGAATGTTTAACAATGCTGTTAATTAATCGTAGGTCTAAAGCTAATCTAAATTTTTGTTTGGGGTCATTAGTATTCTTTTTCTTAACCAAAAGCATTGGGCAAGACCACTGTGTTGCACTTCTTTCGATCAATCCTGCTTCGACCATTTCATGCAATTGCTTAAGTGTCTCTTGTTGAAGAGCTTGAGGCACAGGAAATGGCAAAGTGCGAATAGGATAATCATGAATAAAAGAAATTTCAGGTATTACTTTATCTGTGTGCCCGAGTGTCTTTAAAGATTTTGAAAAGACTTGATAATTTTCTAACAATAAATGTTTTAATTGCTTTTGTTTTGCTTCATCAAGATGACCTAGCTGGAAATCATCTTCTTTCAATTCCCTTTTTCTTAAGTCCACAATATCTTTTGTTGGTACGATTAAATTTAAAAATTCCTGTCTTTTAGTTTGGTCTAGTTCCTGATTATTGGCAATAGAATCATTTAAATTTAATTTTGAATAGTCATAATCTTGGATAGTATCTATAGGATACATTTGACCGATAGCTTGTCCTTTATTTAAATGTAAAGTCTCTTCAGATTTATTTTTAAGAAAAATATTACAAACATAGTACTTATTCTTTTTGTTATAGAATCCATGAAAATTTTTAACTTGTTCTAAATTATGTATTGAAGAATATATTTCAATATTTTTATAGTCTATTCTTGGTTCAAAAATTACATTAGTATTCAAAGGATTCTTAACTATTACTTTAGCATAAATATATTCTTCAGGATTCAACAAAATTTTATGATTTAGTACAGCTTGTCCATTTTGTTTAGTGTCCAAATTTTGTTTGTTTACATTTTGTTTATTTATATTATGAATCTCTCCACAAATATCCGACACAATATCTCCATCAAAATCAATGTCTACATTATCCGTAGTTTGTTTTTGTCCTATTAATGGTACTTTTTCGCCATTAATTGTTATAAAATTGCCCTTAGGTGACAATTGAATGTTATGCATTAGCATAAAATCATATCCCAATATCCCTTCAAAAACTGAATTATCTAAATGTGTAACAAAAAGTGTATGTTTGTATAGCTTGTTGTTAATTTTAAATGAGATTTGAATACAACTTAAAAATGAAACCTTAGAGTTTATAGTACTAATTGAAACTGAACGAGAAATATATTTATATTTAATGTTATGTTTAAGTTTATTAAATGTTTCATTAGAAATTATTGAAAGAGAAGAGCCTGAATCAATCAGAAATGGGGCAGAATAATCCTTAAGTTGTACATTAATGAGGGGTAGTTTAGGTATTTCATTGTGTACATTTGCAATAATTTCATTAGTTTGAGTAAAACATTCATTTTGCATTTTTATTTTATTAACTGTTTGGGTAAAATTATCTTTCTTTTCATTAATGCTCGACTTATTATTAGCTGATGACACAATATTAGGTGATAGCTCAAATGCATCAGCCTTATTTGAGCTAAAATTTAGTTTAAATTGGGGTTAAAAGTGGTGGCATTAGGATTTGGATAAGTTTGTTGTCTATTGTCATTATTATAGTTAGGATTATTATACGAGTGATCTCGATTATTTTGGTAACTTCTATTAGGGTAAAATCTATTGCTTCTAAAGTTCCTTCGAGTTTGAAAATTTCTATTATGTTGATTAATCTGCACATCCGATTGAGAAATATTCAAAAATTCTCTACAAAATTTCATAATGTGACCATGCTTGCCACAGAAAACACAAAAATTCTGCCGAAAGGTATGTTGGTTATTATGATAAGGGGCTTTACGATAATTACTACTATTCGAATAAGTTTTTGATTTAAAATTTCTATTTTTGTTTTGAAATTGTCTCTTATTTCCATCAGATTTATTTTTATTATCATTATTATTTGAAACAATATTGTTTATCTGCTCTTTTAAATTTGAAATCTCCGAATTTAGATTTAAGATCTCATCATTACCTTTAAATTGGTTGTTAATAGCTGAGTCTATATTCTGAAGTTGTTGTGCTCTTTCGACAGCATTCTCATAACTTTTAATATTTTCTTTCAAAATTGTGACCTTAATATCATGAGGAAGAGCTCCCATTAGATGCGTGTACTTTAAAGTATCAATTGCATCTGAATCATTTAAGTTAGGATACACTTTATGGAAAGTTATGTTTATCCTATGAGCTAAGGATCTTATTGTTTCCTGAGGTTTCAACAAAATATTATTCAAAGCAAAAATAGATGAATTATCATCTTGTCTAAAAAAATCCAAAAATTTATGTTTTATTTCATTCAGTGTTTTCATTTTAACCAATGAAGGTTCTTCAATATAAAATTTTAAAGCATTGCCTGAGATTAAAGATCTAAAAGTTGCAATAGCTTGTTCTTCATCTAAAGAATTTATCTTAACATAATCTTCTAATTGAAGAAAGAAAAACTTTGATGTGGTTGGATCACCAGCAAAGGGTTGAATATGAAAGTTTATATTGTTTTTACGTTTAGACATATTTAATAATCAGATAACTTAAAATTATATATAGATATATAAAAATGAAAAATAGTTATACCAATTAAAATATCAAGTTAAGAAAAATAATAATCATTTTTAAAAATGAAAATATAACAGCAATAATAAATTGTAATCATTAAAATAAATAGAATATAAGATATTCATATTAAATGAAAATTAATTCCAAAAATACTTAATGAGAATAAGAAATAATTGCTTTAAAAAAATGTTATGCATTGAAAATATTAAGTACTGAATCTGTAAAATAATCAGTTAGAAATTGAAAAGCACTAAATGCAATAATCTAATTGTGTTAATTTAAAAAAATTTTACTGCAAAAAAAAAAAGCACTGCAGTATGTGTAAAAAAAATTTCTCTCCGATTTTGATGAAAGAGAGAGAGAGAAAAAAAATTCACTGTTGAGAGACACACACACAGTTGACTTTCATCTTTTCAAAGTGAGAAACACTTTCTTGAAATTCTTTTGAAACAGACACATTTGCTGGAATTCTTTTGAAACAGACCCGAACACTCTTAAACAGGTAAGGAACACCGTAGAAATTGATTTCAATCTTTTGGAAGAATATTATGAGAAGCACAGAAGACTCGTTTTTCAAACGCACTGGTATGCTGCTGATGACATTCGGAAATTTTTATCAGGATCTTGAAGATTTTGACATCGGCTGTAGTTTCAAACAGGATGCAAATAGGAATGATACATGATGGACGTAAATATTCTTACAGGATACGTTTCCCCGTCATTAGGCACCACTTTTGTAATGATGAAAGCTTTGCTGCTTCCTTCATTAGCCGTATTTTGATAGTGGTATATATGAATGTTCATTTTGGCCAATATTGAATGAATAAAAACAGTAACGTTGAGTTTCCAGGAAATAATGTGCAAATCATTGAATGTAAATTTAGGTTTTATTAATCATAACTTAAGATTTCTATAGTGGCCACTTCATCAATAAAATAAGAAATCCCTTAAAGGGATGAAAAAAAAGAATAATACTCTCTATTGAGAGATCAAGGCAGAACAACATTTCTGACCGTTGGAAAATTAAGACCGGGAGGCCCCCCAAAAAGGGGTCCCAGTCTAACCAATTTAAAAATTCCAAGTGAATATATTTATTCTCAACGGACAGAGAAAGAGTATGGGTAGGAGATCCAAAATTTGGCGATTTATCATAATATATCATAGCCAAAAACAAAGCCAACTAGCATGTCCACATGGGTTAAAAAGAACACCTTGGCGATCACGAGTCGCCAACAAATTTATGTGCATTATTATAACCATGCAACCGAAACATTTAGCCGTTGGAAAATTAAAATAAAAAGTTATAAATAGATTTTTGTTTTCGATTAGAGGCGACAGTAAATTTATATGTCTGCATAATAATGAAATAAAAAGAAAGTATCCGTTACATTGATCTGGAAGAGAAGAAATAAAATATTTTATGTTCGTTTAAAAAGATTAAGTTTTTGATTTATTTTAAAAATAATTCTTCCATTAATAAAATAAGTTTAAGTAATTAAGGATATTTTAAAAGATAGAAAATAAATATGTGTATGCCAATTCTGGCATCACATATATATATATTCTTTCAAATGCATCTATTCATAATTATGGAAAACAAACCTTGTATAGGCTCTGAGATTTTCTTGTAGAGTTTCTTCCCTCTCTGCTCCTTGACTATAAAAAGCCCACGCTTTTTCATCCAAGTGCTCCTTAGCATATGCTTCGTAATCGTTTATACACAACATTTTTCTAAAACGTATTTCACTGAAATTTCATATGTGAAGAAAAAAAAATTAAATATCTTCTATACTGAATAAAAATATTAATACGTATATTGTAGCAAAATAAATGAAATTTTTTTATGTGTTGGCAACGAAGAGCTGAAGCAAACAGAGCTTGTAAGTTCGACAGAAAAGAGAAGTTGAAAGCGAACTGCTTATGTAAACGAAGAAACTGTTCTATTTGCATCAAAAAGCTAAATTTAATTATTTTTATTAATTTATTGAGGTCATATATTTATTTAGGGCATTATTTTAGTTTTTATGGCGTTTATCAATCTTTAGATAATTTTTATTTGATAATTTAAGTAATAGCAGAGTGGACGTAAAAGTGAAGATAAGTTACCCATGACGTTCAAGTGTAAAAAAAAGTTGTAAGAAAGCGAAACCAATCAATTGAGTATTCACAACTCAAGAAGAAGACAATCATAGATACATAGGCGCGTGATCGATGAACTCAGCGACAGCTGATCGTTTATAAGCAAGAAGATGCTTTAAAGTCTAGCTAAGTTTCTCCACATAATTTAGAAGGTTCATTAACGTGAAGTTAAAGGAATACAACTCCTTATCACACACATCGAATTTGTTAAAATATAATTCTTTCTAGTCTATGTCTTATACTTACCTTAGATTTATTATTTGTTTATGTATCTTATTTTAACCATGACATGTTTTTTTGTGTACTTGGCAGCTTCTATGCTTGTTTTTGTTCATATTCTACGTGGCTTCATGCCCGTCTTTGTGTTAAGTAAAAAATGCATAGTAAAGAAAATGAAATTTTGGTGAAAGAATATAGGATGCGCCACTAATAAGAATTGATACTTGACATTCTTGACTTACTCGAAATAGAATGGAAAGAACATTTGCTAACGTAAACAAATACCACCTTTCAACAACCAGTTAGAATCGAGATACCAAAACTACGTCACTTGCAAAATTAGAAAAAAGTTAATTTTATTCATTTTAACTAATTTTTATGATATTATATATGGTATAGAAGACAGTGTTTTACCTGATTTTGCTATTTACGAAACTATTTACTCAAAAGTACCGTTTGGAAGATGATAAACAGTGCTAGTGTCTCCCAAAGAAGTTTCGGTATTACTGTAACACACAATAGAGCCTTCTTTTAGCATGAAAGATGATTGGTTAAGCGATGCGTTAACTCCCTTCTTGGCCGCAATACTCAATTTATTGAAAACAAAATGTGTGGTAAAAAGCGCAAGCATTTGGCATAAATAGGCAGCTAGTTATATTTTGATATCCAGGACAGAGGAAAATTTAAAGTCCCTCAATGCCACAATACGGATAAAAGAAAAGTAGTACTTAATATTTGTTCCGATAGAGATATAAGACAAAAACTATCTACTTCTATACAAAACAACAGGAAGGAAAATGGATTGAATGGCAAAACTGTCATATATGCTGATTCCCTGAAAAATGTGCTTAGCACCATGGTCAAAAGTACTTAAGTAGTGATTTATATGAGTATTAACATGGATGCTCATCCCCAGAAGCCATAGTATGCTTACCCTTTTTCTCTATGGTGACCTCATATTTTGTGCATTAAAAACATTCATAGATACCTTCATATCATAATTTGTATAGTTCATAAGTTAAATTTCTTTTTATAAATTTGAAACAAATGTATACATAGTATTATTTAGGTAAATTCAGCGTTTTTAACTTTTATTTTGTTATATTTTAAGAAAATTATCAATGCCAATATTTTTCGTCGAATCATCTTAAAACTTATTTTAGTTTAAATGATGCTTCGTAATTTATACAAAAGATATCAAAGTGTTTTGCTGAAACAGAAGTACAAATATCATCGAAAAAAACCCAGTTATATGAAGGCTTTTCTAATATGAGACCCTTTGTTTCTGTCACTGCTGCGTTTCAAAGCTACAATAGTGTATATAGGGAAATTTCACAAGTTTTCAGGATAGCCTCCTTCTCTGCAACTTATGTTGAATGATGCTTATCCATCCATACAACATGAATTTTTGTTTTTATACCTTCTTCTTGGTTCCATTTTTACATAATCTTACTATGCTTTTTTTAAATTTTTGAAAACCTTTTTTTTTGGTTTCTATGCATTTTACCAGCTCGTATGGGAATAATTAGTTCGAAACAACTATTCCTATATATTGAAATTTAGAATTGTGAATTATATGCGGCATACATTAAGAGCTCCAATTTCAAAATATTACGACAATTCATACAATGCTTAACCTTAATTATATTGGCGTCGATTGAGCGAGGAAAAGCTATCCAAAGGAACAAGACGTTTCGGGAGAGGGAAAGCTCTGCGAGAAGAGGTTGAGCCTTCTAGTTTATTGAAGTTTGCTTAATATATTTAAAATCAATCAGATACTTCAAATGAGATTCTATTCAGTTTCAAGGTTTGGGTTTCAGTGAGAAGTGTTTAAGACTTCTTAGGTATAGATATGCACTGTAAGGAAATTGAGGGTTAAAGTTAAACAAACGTGTAATTCAAAACAAGTTTATTAATATTTTTTTTAAAAATACATCTAGAAACTAACGACAATTAAATATCAGCATTAGTTAGAAGAAGTTGTGGCGTAAATTGGACTCAGATAAGCTGTTATAGCGTAAAAAAATGCAACTTTGCCAGTTTTTTAGAATATGAATATCAATGCCCAAAGAATTCTAAAGTGAAGCAATTAGAGTGGCATTTTCAAATTTAGTAGACACAGCAACAATTGTTTTCTTCAGAAATTCGTAAGACTGTCAAATATAACATTTTAAAAGCTCATTAGTAAATTTTGAAAAAAAAAATTAAAACTAGGGTATATACTATATTTGAAATAACACATTTTTAGCAATATTGATTAAAAGGATTAAATAAAAATTGATCGAAATTAACAGTTAACGAAAATTTAAAATACAGTCGGCATGTTTCGAGATCATCAAAGCGTTTATCATCAAATGATAATTTATCAAAAAGTGGTAAAACAGAAGAAGATAAAATAAAGAAGCTTACGAATAGCGATGAAAAATTTTTGAGAAACAAAATAAACCTCAATTGGCGAAAAAAGCATAATTATGAGAAAAATGTTGTATCCGCTTATGTTACAATACATGAAAACTATTTTGCAAAATTAATCTCGATGAAAAAAAAATATATATGAAACTTAAGAACAAAGAATTAAATGTTTATTATTTTTTTACAAAGCTAATTTACAGTGACAAAATAAGTGTTTTATTTATGAAATTTAAAGGTATAAAACTTACCAAAAATGAAAATATTGTTTTCCCGAATCAACAATTTTACACGATTTTAAATTTTATCAATACAGATTTGGGGGTATGGAAGCCTTGTAATAAACTTAGTTAAATGTAAAATTTAATACAATGCCATGACATACCAAAAAAATATCATTAGATAAGAAAAACAATAGTTTTAGGATATCGGAAGATAATTTATATACAAGGAAATAATCTGCATCGCTGTGATTGTTTTATTTTTTTAGATGGATTAATTTTTTACAAATTCGACAAAGAAAGTAACTGAAAGTAGATAGAGAAAGCTGCGCGATCCTACAATGGTACTGCTTTCTTCGTCAATATTGACTTGAATGCTTGGTTTCTCTTTTGTGATCACTTGGGGGATTCCTGCTGATAAATTTCAAATCAAAATAAAAAACAAGAAAAAAGCAAATAATGAAATCCATGAAACTAATGACAGTTAAATATCAGCATTAGTTAGAAAAAGTTATGGCGTAAATTTGACTCAGATAAGCTGTTATAGCTTAAAAAAATGCAACTTTGCCAGTTTTTTAGAATATGAATATTTATGCTATGAGAATTCTAAAGTGAAGCAATTAGAGTAGTGTTTTCAAATTTAGTAGACATAGCAACTATTGTTTTCTTTAGAAATTTGTAAGACTGTCAAATATAACATTTAAAAAAACAAAGCAAATTTTAAAAAAAAATTAAAATTAGGGTATATACTGTATTTGAAATAACACATTTTTAGCAATATTGTTTGAAAAGATTAAAAAATATTGATCGAAATTAACAGTTAACGAAAATTGAAAGTACAGTCGGCATGCTTCAAGTTCATCAAAGCAAAAACACACACACACAAAAAAAAAGACGAATGAAACTGGTTAAATAATGAAAATCAGAGCTAGCGAAATTCATGCATGTGATCAGTGCGATTAGCACTACATAATGATTTTTTTGTCTTCTGATCTAGTGCTTGATTCTCTATCTCGGACTTGTAATTATCTCTCGATATAAAAATCAAATAAAAAAAAATAAAATTCAAAAAGGAAAAATATTACCTAGTGAGGTGTAAAATAACTCAGTTAGAAACTGATCAGCTTTTGCATTGATACTACTGACTTCGACATCATTGGTCTTAGTATTAGATTGAGTGCTGGATTGCTTTCTTAGATTCGCGGTTCTCTATGGATTAATCTCTTATCGTGGATTAATATAACTCAAGCGATTAGGCGTTAATTTTTTTAAATGACTACGAAATGAAAGCACCAAGAAAATGACTCCAAATAATAAAAAATAGTGAGAATTGCTGCAGTGAGAAGCTGACGTACGAAATTACCCCATCTCGCACCGCTTTGGGTTTTGTTCAAGCTTGTGTTGAAAATAGATTAAAACATTTTAAAGAAAAGGTTGTACTTACTGGTTAGAAAGAATATGGAGCCAAGTTCAACAAACGCTAGATTCTGATTTACCTAGGTCACCGGTTACCGATATGTCTTATTTGGTACACATAAGTGTATCAAATTAGACGCCATTGCAATTATTAACGATAACAAATAACAATACACATCGAACATAATAATAATAAACTAATAAATAATAAACTTAAACAATCGATTAGAATAATATCGCGATCATATCAATAGACTTATATATCTAAAAGAAAACCTCGTGGATATTATACATACCGACAATAATTGAATACAAGATTATCGTGAAAATTGATAAATTTTATTTGGGTAACGAAAATATTAATCAATGTTAGAACTATGTAAATTAGTTAAACTAGAAAAAATATAATAGATATTAAACAATATATTATTAAATATTGCTGTTTTTTAAGTATGCATCGCTATTGCAACATTCATATTTATTGGTTAAGGAGGCCAATGTTTGAGTTGGCGACAACTTGGATAAGTATTCGCCAACACATAGATCCTGTAATCGAAAATCTCTAATCTGCTTTCAACATAGTTTTACTTTTTTCAATATTAAAATTATCAAAAAAGATTACGTTAATTTATCTATAATTCCTTTCTTATCAAATTTCCTTTAATTTTGTTTAAAGAAAATTTCACCCCTTAAAACATCAAAAAACTCCTCAATTTTTACGAGCACATTGAATATAATATTAATTCTGAAAGATTGGTTGATATAAGAATCGAAGTGAATATAAAGAAGTAAAATATTTCCTTTCCAGTGCATAGCAGTAAATGAAGGATCTTATCTCTGAAATAAAACCATTTACGGTGAAGAAGAAGGAATTTTATGAGGTGATATTTGAGACCCAAGAAAAATCTACTTTCGTAAGACTTGGCGAACTGGAATTGATTTACGGCATCTTGGCAATGAGATGCACTGAGATATATCTTCCCTGTTCAGTGTCTGAAATACGAATGGTAGTCACGCAAGACCAATTACTGCTGAATTACGCTCAGCCAAGAAACTGTTCAATCGTAAAAACTTCTTCTGAAAAAAAAACTTGAGAAAGCTAAAGTAAGTGTTTCTACATTCCGTCATAAACACATCTAAATAAGAAATTATTTATATCAGTGAAATATCAGCAAAATTTGTGAAAGGAAATACCAAAGAGTAAGTGGTTTTGTATTTTTTTCTTCTAAAAAATCCTTTTTAAGAAACATAACTATAAATAGAATGTTTGATGCACTTGCTGTTTACACTTTTTAAGGCTAAAGAAATTGGAATAAAACAGAGAAAAGTAAGGCTGATTCAAAGGAATTTCTTTTTTTTTACTAACAGTATGTATCCGTGAGATTGCAGTCAGTCAGATGCTGGCTGGTTCATGACTATTAACTAAGCTGGTTTTGATTTTACTTGCTATTAATACGTTAAAAAATTTGGTGGCCAAATTGGCTCATGGATAATCACCTGGTATTAAGCTAGTGGATAAGTATTGACTTACCGTCATGAGAAAAACTCTCGCGGAGAGTGGTATCTAGAAAAGAGAAAACAGAAACTGGTAGTAAAATTACTTATATTCCACATTGGTATTCAGCTAGTGGATAAGTATTTACTTTCCGTCATGAGAAAAACTCTCACAGAAAGTGGTATCTAGAAAAGAGAAAACAAAAACTGGCAGTGAAAGTACTTATATTACACCTTATATTTTTAGAATGATGAAAATATTTTTTAAGGCAAAAACAGTTTTGTACGTATTTTATGTAGATTAATATATCACGATAGTCATGGACTATGATACCCGAAAAAAAGATAAAAATAAACTAGATTAACTACCAGTTTTTTTTTGTTTTCGGGTAAGGCCTCTGTATGAGAGTTTTTCTAGTGACGAGAAGAGAATACCTAAAGAGGATGCCAAATCGCGAGAGAAACTTTTAATCACAAACTTCATTTCCATTGGTGTGTTAAAATTTAAAGTTTAGAGAATAGTAAATTCAGATAAATGTAGAGTATGCCATAATGTTTCAAATGTTGAAAATTGTTTTTTTCAAAACATTGAAATACAAATAAATCATTGGAAAACTTTCCCATAGCGTAAATCTAAGTAATTCTATCATAATTTGCTTGTATGTCATTATCTTATATCAATATCCTTTTCGGAGTTTGAAACTTCATGCCTTCTCTAAGTGTGTCTATATGAACTCACCTTTTCTAAACTTAAATTTTTAAATTATTTCTGAAGGTTAAAGAGAAATTGTTTCTCTTGTGGTATGACGTTCTTTTAATAACTTAATTTAGTTTGCCATTCCTGTCTCGAAATGCATACTTGAGACGTTTGGTTCATAAGTCGGAATAATTCCCTTTCTTAGAACAGCTAATTTTTTTAAAGTACTTTGATATGCTTCAAAATCGATTGTTTCTGATCAAATACAGATGCTCTAAATGTTTTTGAAATTTTAACCATAAACAGGCATTTACTTTCATATATTTTTTTTAAAAACT
This sequence comes from Parasteatoda tepidariorum, assembly GCF_982258835.1. Taxonomy (NCBI): domain Eukaryota; kingdom Metazoa; phylum Arthropoda; class Arachnida; order Araneae; family Theridiidae; genus Parasteatoda; species Parasteatoda tepidariorum. The sequence continues at coordinate 87,622,586 of NC_141757.1, forward strand.
ATATTTAATATTTTCTTGAATCCCTTTTGCATAAACTAAGGAAGGTTCCGTTTCTATCCCAAATAACGTGCTTATATATTTTATTTTATAATCGTCGTTGAACAGCCGAGTCAATTTGATGGGTTTAAGACTACTAATGTCCACAGTCTTGTAATTTTGAACCCAATCCAGAAGACAAGGGAATTCCTGGATCGAGTATTGGGAGAAATTTTACTTCGTGGAGGCCTTTTTGATGAAGGTAACCCGCTTTGCGTTACATGGAGAGGAAGACCACAAGAACCCACCCACGGTTAGCCTGACGACAAGGGAACTTTAACCCATGATCCGTCTGCTACTGAGGATATTTCACGTCATCACTGTAGTCGGTGCAAGTCGGATGCGGAATTCGTATTGACTGGGATTCGAACCCGGTTCGCCTCATTGGAAGGCGAACGCTCTATCCTCTGAGCCAGAGCTGCTCAACTTGCTTATATAGCAGAAAAAAGACTTACACAAACTTTGCATTTAACTTCTTATTCGATTTTACACGACACAAAGAATCTTTTACTTAAGTTCTGCGCATGCTCTGTAGAAAACAGAGGAAACTCGGTAGAAACTGTTTTGTGATGACTGTAATGCACAGAACTTAAGCAAGTGAGCGAGCGGTGTACCACGTATAAGTGCAAAACCTCTCTAAGTATAAGCTTAAGCTGGGTGCGCATCAACACATTTTGCTCAGATTTCATTTTATCATATTAACATTTGCATAACAACTGAGCACAGAGTTTATTCATTAAGGCTTATACGCGAGACCAAATATATCTTGAGTATTATTAATCTAAATCTCAAATATTTTTCGAACGAATTCTAAATAAACTGAAATTAGAGATTCTATTAAGCCTTATATACAGTTAGACACCAGTTTGACAAAAAATAGAGAGAGCGAAAATTCACAAATTTGATAACAGGATAATTAAGGTAAAATAAAATAAGCAAATTTTTTATTTTTTCAACAGAATTTAAGAAATTATCTGAAAATGTTCTTTCTTCTTTTCCAGCTCTACTTTTGAGAAGATTTAGGAAACTGTAAACAACCTTTAAAGTGAAGCTCGATAAAAATGATTATGTTCTTAATGTACTCCAGGGAGGAAAAAAACCCACTTATGGCACATTTGTATTTTTTCCTTACCATTTGCTCATTAGAAAGGCATTTGCTAAAAGGTTTGGACCATTAATGCTTGTAGAAAAGCACATGAGACACCAAAAAGAAACAAAGATTGAAGATATGATAATGTAAACTGAAAAATACGCTTTAAAGGTATTTACTTTCTTGCGCTTCAAAGAGTCAGAAATATTCTATGGGTAGTTCACCAGAACTTAGCAGGAGCTGTAAAGCTTGTCAAATGTCTTCTTTTTATTTACACCTGAACGGAATTTTTTTAAAGAAATCTAAGTTTAGAATATAAAATTAAGAGATTTTTTTAAAATATTGATTATGTTATTTAATTTGTAATAAAGATTAAACAAACTGAACGTTTGAACAAACTGAAAATTTCATGGAACTTATAAATTATATCTAATCATAGTTAGGAAGTAGTTAAATGTCGAGAACCTTTATTTGAAAAACAATTAAGTTACTTTCTTAGCAGAAAAATGCCATTTAAGAGTTTAAGGAAGACTATTTGCTTCTGAGGCTATTTTTAGATTTTTGTGGATAATAATTTTAAATATATATATTTTAAATATAAATATGTCCATCACATCAACTTAAACATTTTTCTAAAAATATATTATGAACAAATGCTTTACTCAACTTAATGTTTTTCAAATTTGAATTTTTCCTAAGTAATTACACAGGAAAGTATTATGTAAACTTCTCCACTTACAATGTAAGAAAATATTCTTCAATAATAAATATACGAAATAATACAATCTATTTATTAAAAACATTTCTTTTTTTCTTCTTAGAAAAAATGAGTGCTTTGGTGTAAAAAGTTTTTAATTTGGTCATGAAGGTAAAATAAAAATAATATTACATGTAGCGAAAGAGAAATAAAAATATTGGAAAATAATATTGAAATTATAATAAAAATAATATTGAAAATTATTGAAAAATTAATAAAAATAATATTGAAAATTATATTGGATTAATAATAATAAAAATATTGGAAACTAATATTGAAATAATAATAAAAATAATATTAAGATCATAAAAATAAAATTGGAAAATATTGAAATAATGATAAAAATGACATTGGAAATTAATATTGAAGTAATAGTTAAAGTGATATAGTGAAATAATACTGCAATAATTATAAAAATAATTTTGAAAAATATTGAAATAATAATAGAAATAATATTGAAATAATAATAAAAATAACATTGAAATAATAATAAAATAATATTTAAAAATAATATTTAAAAATATTATTTAAAAATAATATTTAAAAATAATATTTAAAAAAACTATTTAAAAAAAATATTTAAAAATAATATTGAAATATTAATAAAAATAATTCATAAAAATAATATTTAAGAGTAATATTGAAATCATAATAAAAATAATATTGGTAAGAAATAGTGAACTGGTAGTATAAATATTTTTGAAAATAATATTGAAGTAATAAGAATAATAATATTGGAAAATAAAATTGAAATAATAATAAAAAAATTATGCATCAACTTTCAGCTTTTCACGTAAGTAAACTAATCATGACCTTTTCTTCCTTTTAGCTTTAATTTCTTATAATTTTTGCAAGCACAGGTTTTTAATCAGTCAAAATACATGATCTTTCAGAAAATTAAATTTTCGGTGTTTGAATTCATAATAAAAAATCATTTTAAAGCTACTTAAGAATGTTTGAAAAACCTAAATAAACTTATTGAATCACGAATATTTCAATTTAGTAAATTATCACCAAATTACACTTATGAGAAAGAACGAAATAATTTTGATAGCAAATCGAGATAATAAATAGAAGTAAAAAAGAGAAGCTAAAACTTTATTTTCATGGCATTTGATGTCTTCCGATTTTAAATCACATCTTAATAACGTCATACTAAAAAATATAAGAGCACATTAAAAATTCTGATAATTCTTTCATCCTTAGAACAATTTATTAGTACGATAGTGGTTAAAGTTGGCACTACTAGCACCAATTAATAAATGAAAGTTGATAGTACTGGTTAAAACTAAATGTGATGTTTATTGCTGTCAAAAATATATATTTCTATAATGCATATATATTTCTGATATATCCATCGTAGGCTATTTTTTAATAAATATTATAATCGGTGTTGAATAGTTCGATTCAAGTTTGAATTTATGACTGTCATGTTCAACTACGGAGGTTTGTAATTTTGAACTCAACCCTAAAGATAAGAGAACTCATCAATTTAGAGTAAACTAGTTTTCCTGAAGGTCTTATTGATGAAACAAATCCGTAATTGCATTACATGGAGAGCAAACCATCAAAATACTTGCAATAGTTCTTTAAACATTTAATTAATGCTGTACAAGTTTTAACAACTCATTTAAATATCAGGGGTCAAATCACCAGTCATCAAGTAGGCAGGTTTGGCCCAAATTTAACTTTTCACTCTCAAAGAATCATGAATAAAAAATGCAGTTTATAATATAAGTGAAATTAATTATGCAAACAAGTGACAAGCATTATAAACTATCATATAACGTCAACTTGGGACATCTATGTTTACAAAATATAACAAAAGTATTTTTGTAAAAAGTTGCGCAAACCTTACATGTTTCCCCAATTTGTACAATTCAAAATTAGTCACAACGTTTGTATAATGCATTAATTGACAAAAAATCCGATTTTTACTCATAGCATGTTCACCTATTTTTTAATTTCTCAAGAAAATGAGTACTGTTTGTCTACGATAGGTACTCTGTCCGCCACAAAGTCTGCGGCAGTCTGGTGCTATGGAAACAAGAAGAGAGCATTTTAGGGAGGGTGGCTTCGATGAAGAGGTCTTTTCTTTCGCCTTCGATGATAGCTTGTATGGGGAGTATACCAGATTGGCTGACTCAGCCACCAGTAGGAGACTTATTTAATCTGATTCAAGAACTTTTTTAAGATTCGCATGAATATTTCTTTCTTACTTAAAATAATTCTCTCGATTCAATCAGTTGTTATTTTTTAAATACAAAGGAAAAAAAGTGAACAAATTCTGACATTAAAAGTAGTACAGGTTTTTTTAATATTACTTTTTAATTTTACGATATTTATTATGAATGTTCATTGATTGTTAGATGGTTTAATTTCTAAACTTGCACATTTTTTAAAGCAGTTAATTTCTTTTATTACTTGAATTTTCTGGAAAAAGTGAAGAGCTTAAACTTAATAACTCTGATTTTAAAAGGAGATAAAACTTTTGCTGAAAATAAAAATAGTTCACGTTATCTGTGCCGGAGAAATATTAAATATCTTTGTTTTGATTATTAATTTTTAAATATTTTATTTATTTATTTATTTTTTTGAAACTGAAAGCAAGTGACCGCAACTAGGATGAAATCTAAAACTATCAACGATGATTTTTATCAGCACCCATCAAACCATCTGAAGTTCTTTTTGCTTAAATTACGTTTTCTTATTCATATTTTATGGTAACCTGTACAGTTTTTTTTCACTATTTATTAAAAGCAGTTTTTATTAGCAAATTTATTTTTTTCTTAATAACCAATCTACTATGTATGATACATTTATAGATGAGTTATTTATTAATAAAACATTGAGCTGCTTTAAACAATTTTATACAATTTCCATACATACATATAAATTTTTTTAATTTTTTTTCTAAAACAGAAGCTTTTGAAAAAGAGAAAAGATTAAAAAAAAGGAATCACACGCTCTAAACGATGTTTCAGGCGCGAATGCTCATTTCTCTTAACTCTAGGGCTAATACAATAGATCGAAGAAAGAAGTCTCCTTTTCTCCCACCGAAACCAGTCTTAAAGAGGGACCCCGCACCCCTACTTGAAATAATTATACCTCGTTACCATAGTCCCCGCCACCCCTCCAGACGAATGGCGGACAGAGTACCTATCGTAGACAAACAGTACAGATATTTCAAAGGAGAATGAATTATGCTTGAAATATATATGCATTAACGGTGATGAAGATGCAGTAATTTTTTTTCTTCATGACATGTCACAATCTTTCAGTGTATTTCTCTAGAAAACTAGTCCATATTTTTTTTAAAGGAAAATGAATTATTCTTGAAATATATTTACATTACTGTATATGAATATGCAGTATTTAACAATAAAATATGTTATTTTCCCATTGCATGTCACAAACCTTCACTGCATTTCTCAGGGAAACGAGTACATACTATTTTGTTTTCTTTTTTAAAAAATAATAAATTATACTTGCTATATATATTATTGTTATTGTTAAAATTAAATTTAATAATTGCCAGATATTCTCACAGAAAATTTTCACGTGTATAATACATTCAATTATCTGCCCAAAAGATTTGTACCATGCCAAATTTGTAATAAATAAAACAAAAAAATACTATTAAAAATATAAAACTTTTAGTTTTAATTATAGTGAAACTCATTTAGGATTCCTTATTTAGAATGATAACCTTCAGAACACGAAATTAATTGCTCTTATTCTATAATGCGCAGTTTTCTATCAAAATTTCTAGATATTCGTGAGGTATTTGCTTCTAAAATCTGTCAAATTAGAGAATCATTCCTATCTTCTCCGTACTTCTTGGAATATTTCAGATTACTGCAATTCATCATTTGTATAAATGAGAAGATTAATTATTATTGACACGTGATAATTGACACGTGATTATCAATTAATAATATCAGGCCGTACTCCAACAGTAGCGTTTCCAATTTAAAGTATAATGAAGACACTGTAGTCTAACATGAGTATAAAATGAAGAAATGAATGTGAAATGAATGACGGATTTATTGGCTTAAGGTCTAAGTATAGTCAAGCTTCTCTGAAAGAATGGTTAACTAATATTTTATTTAAGTAGTATTTTGCCATAGTAAAACAAAACAGTCAAGTAACCACAAAAATGAGGATATTTAAACTGTTAAGTGTGAGAAAAACCATTTATTGACTGTTTTCATCGAATTCAGTTAAAACACTGGAATTTTAACCGTGCCAACTTTATGAAGCCATTTAGTTCCTTGCAGCTTATAGCCGAGTCAATTTCGTGTCAGGTTGAACTGGGGTTACTGGGGATTTGTCCTTCAGCGTAGAAATCCCCATTGTTTCTTCTGTTCCTTCAACAGTTGAAGAGTTTCTAGTGTCCTGAATTTGTAACCCTAAACTATTGGAATACGATACTCTGATTACGTACAGATGGCAGCAACACAGAGATGTTTAACACACACACACAAAAACAAAAATCGTATTTTCCATCTCTCACGATAGGTGGCACCACCATATCAACTAATTAAGTTACGTTCCACGGTTCATTTGGCAAAACACACCTCAACTAACAGCCTAACTCTAAGATATATAACCTAACGAAAAGGCTTACTCAAATGTCCATGAAAAATCTAACTTTATTGTCCAGTTAAATTTTATTTTTACGATTTTGAAACCATCTAGTTATACCATTCAAGTTAATAAATGTTTTAAAACCGTAAAGGTAATTGCATAAACAGACTGCTGCCTGTTGTTTTACGGTAATTTTCGAATAAAAGTTATAACAGTGCATGGCATACGATTTTATATCTAGCGAAAAGTAAATCACAACTACATTACTTTTGTAACTGTTGTCAATTTTGAACTAAATATAAAAGGGAATAAACTCAAATAAAAGTCTATGTAAGCTACTCTATGTAAGGTGAAATGAAGGCACTTTATACTAAGTCTGATGTAAAAAAATATAAATAGAAATAAATAAATAGAAAATAAATAAGTAAATAAAAAGAAATAAACGATTAAAAGGGAAAATATTGCTGGGGAACTCCATAATGGACACCATTGTATGCATGAGGAAGGAAAATCCATCAAGAAGTATAAAAAGATTATGAATGGTGCATGAAAAAAGTGAACAAAAACTTTTGTTCTAATGATCAGATTTTAACATACTAACACTTAATTTTAATGGTTTGATGCCTTAATATGCTAATATATAAGTGCAGACGATACTTTAAACTACGAAAAGACACTAAAATGTACTATCTTTAAATAAACGTATCTTTTTTTCGGTGGTTTGGGATTCGTGATCTTAGAAATATGGGGGATAAACGGAATCCAGAAAAAGTTGTCAAAGTTATTTGGGTAAGGGAGCAGGTTAATTTCAATTTCTGTGTTTTTCTTTATGCTCTCGAATACTTCTTAAGCAAATCGAAAGATTTTTGAGCATAACTATAATATTCTTCTTTCCAAAAGTAATTCAAAGTGAAATTTTTTTTTCAATTATTATTATTATTTACTATTTATTATTTTCAATTATTTATTATTTGTTATTAATAGTCCAAATATTTTGTAAGGTATCATGAGTTATAAGGTGTATAAATTTCTATATATTTTCTTATCCAATTTAAGACCCAGTTTAGGAGATCAAACTAAGAAAAAAAGAAAGCCGCATGCTTAAAATTGCATTCCTCGAGGACATTCAAAAATGTTTAAATATATATCAAATTACAAAAATGTACAGTGCGCAAAAAAAAAGAAACTGGCAACTAATTATTTAATGCAGACTATATTTAATGCTTCGAAATCAGACGCAAAAATGTATTTTCTATGAACTAAGCTACCTCTTTTCTAACGGATTTGGATTTCTGACCCTCAAATAATAGGTGGTAGCCGCGATCGGGGAAATATAGTTCTAATAGTTTGGTTAGGAGAGCGATTCGAAGGTTGAACCAAGATGTTAATTTTTACCTTTTGAGTATTTCGCCATACTTCGAGAAGTTTTCAAGCGAATTAAAAAATTTTTGCACACAATCATAAAATTCGTTTATCCAAAGATAATTACATGCAAAAAATACATTTTCGTAAATATTTATTATTTTTTATTATTTTATTTAAGAATAAGTGAAAAAAAATTTGAATTGTAAGGTGTACAATTTTTTATATCATTTTAAAGTATGTAATTTAACAAAGTGAAAAAATTTTAAAAAAGGCGTTTTTAAAAAAATGATTTCTTGAGAATTGTTCGACCAATTTCTCTCAAATTTTGTATTTGCTATGTAAAATTATATTCTTTAAAATGAATTACACCTTTCAATTCAAAATTTGTTTAGAATAGTATTAAATAAAATAATAAATATTTGAAAATAGTTTTTTTTTCATGAGATCGGTTTTGCGGCTGATTTTGTAACTGAAATATCGTTTGCGCTAACTGATTAGAATATTTGAAGTCACCCTCTTCGAACCATTACGTATGAGTCCTAGAACTTGTAGATCTGATCACGACATCAAAAAGTTATTCAGGGTGGTCCGTTTTTTTGGTGCACTGTGCATCCCAATACCAAGATTGAACGAGTAAATAATAAGCTGCTATATAAATATTTAAATTTTTAAAACTTTATATATATATATATATATATACAGGGTGGTCCCGAATTCATGGTACAAACTTTAATAGTAGGCACAGGACATTGTAACAATGATTTATTGTATAGGAATGTATAGTCGCAAGTGACGCGGTGAGGCGTAAACAGGAGAAATAACGGCCGAAAGGAAAAACAAAGATTTTATTGAAAGCGTTGTTGACAAGTGTCATGTTTACAGTAAGTGTTCAAAATTACGTCCACCAGAAGCGATACATGCTTGACAGCGTCGGTGGAGCGATTGGCGTACACGTTCAAAGATGCCTGGTATTTCACGCACACCTGCAGCAGCTACAGATATGCGAGCGACGAGATCCTCATCTGAGTCAACTGGAGTCTCATAAACAAGATGCTTTAGATGTCCCCATAAAAAGTAATCGAGGCTCGATAAATCGGGAGATCGGGGTGGCCAAGGGATTGGTCCACCACGCCCAATCCATCGAGCACCAAACGTGGCATTCAGGTAATTCCGTACATCAATGCTGAAGTGTTCTGGCGTCCCATCGTGCTGAAACCACATGCGGTTACGAATGGCGATCGGAACATCATGCAGCAGTTGTGGTAACACTTCTTTCAGAAAAACAAGATAGCTTCCGCCACTGAGTCGCGTGGGTTTTAAGTATGGGCCAATCAAAAAGTCGTTCACAATACCAGCCCACACATTAATACAGAAACGTTGTTGAAACGCATGTGGATTATCGGTTGCCCACACATGGGAATTGTGCGCATTAAAGACACCCTCGCGTGAAAATGTCGCTTCATCTGTAAATAGCACATCACCTACGAAATCCGGCTGCAACGCACATTGCTGCATCACCCACAGGCAGAAGTTCACGCGGAGAGGATAATCTGCCGGATTCAATGCTTGTACTTTCTGAAAATGGAAGGGGTGTAAGCGATTTTCGTTTAACACTCTGCATACAGTCTGATGACTCACACCTACGTCACGCGCAAAAGTTCTTGTGCTTGACTCGGGTCTATCCGCCACAATGTTCTTCCAGCCTTGGAGTGCGTACAGCTCTTAATCGACCAGCGTCATGTCTGATGACGTCGAACGCACCTGTTTCACAAAGTTGACGATGTAACCGTTGAAAAATTCTATGATCCGGCATTTGTCGATCAGGATACTCCGCGCGATACATTCGTAAGGCAGCTCTGCCGTTACCATTTGCACGGCCGTACATGTAATGCATGTCTGCTTTTTCTGCATACGTAAAGTCACCCATTGTCTACGGCAGCACAATTGTGAATGGCTCTTTTCCCTACTGCGTTGCATCATTTTCAACGGCGGCTAGACATCTACTGCCCTCTACCGGCAATGATACCAACCGATCACTCCATTTCTCTTTCCCTTTATTTCCCCTGTTTACGCCTCACCGCGTCACTTGCGACTATACATTCCTATACAATAAATCATTGTTACAATGTCCTGTACCTACCATTAAAGTTTGTACCATGAATTCGGGACCACCCTGTATATATATATATATATATATATATATATATATATATATTAAATAGCATTGAAGCGTTTTAAAGTTCTTGTTAACGATAAAAAGAAACAATTATTTTTATTATGTATCTTTATAGTTTCTCTTTTATTTCGTATCTTTATAAGAATAATGTACATAATTAAAATTTCAAGTTGAAGTCTACCCAATATTCAAATAAAGCCTAAATTAAATCCCATTTCTAGTTTTTTTTCGTGTTGAGTAAAAAATAGACAGTGACTTTACTATGCGTATTGAGTATATAAATGCAAATTTCAGATTTTTATTGTAACATCTCTCTTTCGACTTTTATTTACAAATCATTAATAAAGGAAAATAAAAGAAAATTATTTAAATAAGAATTATTTGGAAGCTTAAAAGCAAATGAACTAAAGAACTTCTTTAAAAGTAAATAGTTCTTTATTTCATATACTCATCAGAAAACAATGAATTAAAGATCTAAAAGATGTAAGTTAATTTGAAGTTAAAATCATTATGTATACAAAATCCTCTGGTAATATTTCTTTGTTTTGTGAAACTTGAAACCATTACCCATTTTTATTGTACGGTTTACTGTCTTTTGTTTTTAGTGTTTGATTTTATGAGTAGCACTATGCGGGATCTTCATTAGCATATTGCATAACATTGCTTTACAAATAGGACAAAGGATAGGGAGTTAAAGATAGAAGGTAAAATCATAAATAATTCTGCGGATAAAACGTGCTCTCATTTGCAAATAAAAAGATGAAGAACAGAGTAAATACAAATTTAAAATTCGATAACTTCCATATTTTAACTCGTGTTACGCTGAAGACGCAATATCAAATATAATGAAATATTCATTTATGTAATATTTAATTTAGTGGTATATTGTGAAATATATATATTTAAAAATATTGCAATATTTGTCCTTTGTCTGAAAAATTAAAAGCTAGTAAACATGTGAAAACTAAATAGTTGAAAATATTAGATTTGTAGTACCTTTAACTGTTTACTGTTTTTTCTGAATTTGCTAACTGAATTTGTTAGAATTTGAGAATTTGTTAGAGTTTGTTCTGAATTTCTTACAAAAACCTTCAGCTGTTTTTTCTGAATTTGTTATAGTACTTAAAAAGACAGATAAAATTAAGTATACGTTTTCCATAAGGTATATTTAAAGGTATATTTTAAAAAATAGATATATTTAAAAATATTGCAATACAGTACTTTGTTTGAAAAAAAGCTATTAAACATGTTACATGCAGTATAGTTAAGAATATTAGATTTTGCAGTAATAAAACAAAAACTTTTTTATAATGTTATATAATACTTAAAAAGGCAGATAAACTTGCGCATGTTTTAAAAAGATTAAGACAGACAAACATGCATTTTTCATTCCTGATTTGAAGAGCTTAGTGGAAGAACCAGGTAAGTGACATTTTAGTGAATTTGTGTAAATGAGATTTATGTTCCTCGAGATACATTCCTCGTTTTTGTTATTTCGCTCACTCTTTATGTTTTTTTATATTTGTGAAGACATAGCTCATACAATTTTCGGAGTATATTTGTTGGACTTTAATTATTTTTTTATAAAAAAGTATTTTTAATGATTTTTGAGCACAGCATCTGCTTGTTTTTATGGAAGGATTTTAATGTTTTTCAACGAATATATTTTTGTTTGTAAAGTTAAAATAAAGAGAAATATATGTCTAAGCTTGTATTCACGCAATAAAATTTTTGCAAACTCAATTTGGGAGAAACTGGCAAGTCTGAGAAAAGTTCAAAAATGATTCAGTTCAGCGTGAGTAGATTTTTTAGCGGTGCTTATAGCTTTAATTGGCGAGTATTCAGTAATTATTGATTTAAAAAAAGATTTCTTCTAAATAGCACTGATTTTGGCCAAAATATTCGTTAAATATTTAGGTATGTCTAAGACAGAATAAAAGTATTTTTATTAGATTTAATACAAAAAATATCTATAGCTGTTGAAGCTTGTTTTTTGTAGTTTTTTCTATCGTGGCAAACTACGCGATCATGATTTGGTAACATTTTCATGAATATCTGACGTAGAACAGCCTGTCCACTCAATGGATATGCAGTTTTTTCTTATTTTCAGCTTCTTAGCTTTGAATCTACAAGAAGAACAAGACAAGGGATCACCTGCTTAAAGAGCCAGATCGCAATCAACTTCGATCTAATCAGCATTGGCGCAAAATGGAGGAAAAAACTACGAAAACCTTTTAAAGTTAGCCCGATGTCAAAGGAGCTCTGATTCGCTTTCACCAAAGTATAATTTGCACCAGCAATATAATCTATGCTGGCAGTGAGAAAAATAAAATTAAACCATCTCTATGATCCATTCATATGTAAACTTAATCTGCTTCCGCTGAGTCATGAAATGAAATGAAAGATGAAATTTTTTTGCTGTTAGTTTTTTCATATACATGAGTACGTTTAATATTTTAGATTTAACTCGTAATATTTTACGTCTCCATGCTTCGTAAAAATTGCTGAGGAGCTCCTTGTTATTTTCAATTTAAAAACAATAACCCGGTAAAAAAAAGGTTTTTTGGTAATAAGTATAACTTATGTTAATTAGTGCTGTTTTAATTTGCCATATTACACTAATATAGGTACGATACCTACTTTAGGTACGTTAAAAATATTTTTTGACTAAGATAAAAAGAAATGCTGATAATGGTAATTTCTACAGGCTATCAGGAGTTGGCACGCTCACCAAACGCGATGATTTCTTCGCAATAATTGTTGTTTTTTTGGCATAAAAAGTTTTTCTACGAAAGTTCAAATTGTTCATTTTAAGTATAAGTATTGGAAAGAATTCTATTTTCTTATGCTTGTACCCCTACTTCCAACGCCAACCATTTTCCTGATGATTCTCTTAAGATCTACTTCTTTTTGTTGATAAACGTCGTTGAACAGCCGACCCAATTTTGGGTTTACGACTTCTAATGTTCAACTCCGTAGTCTTGAAATTTTTAACCCAATCCAGAAGACAAGGGAACTCCTAGATCAAGTATTGGGGGAAAGTTATGCCTTCCCGGAGGACTTTTTGATGGAACTAACACGCATTTGAGTTACATGGAGAGGCAAATCACGAAAACCTCCCACGGTTAGCTTGACGGCAAGGGGAGTCTAAACCATTATCCGTCTACCACCGAGGATATTTTAAGTCAGCACTGTGGTCAGTCCAAGCCGGGTGTGGAATTCGTATTGACCTGTCATCGCTGGGATTCGAACCCTATTCACCTCATTGGAAGGCGAACTCTCTATCCCATGATCCACCACGGCTCTAGTAAGTTCCGTGAAAATAAACAACTTTGTTTGACAATCAATTTTAAAAATAAAATATTTCAAATTATAGGTTTATTTTCATTACAAGGATAGTAAGCGCACAAGCGTAATTTAATATTTTCGTTTACCAAACAGGTTGATATATTAAATGCAATTTGTGCATACAGTGTATGAAGCTGATGATTGCTAAGTTTTAGACCATTTAACGAATCGCTTTAACCGTAATTTATATTTCCATCTAAATCTAATTTGCACCAAAAAATAAGGATTCTAAAACAATTTATAAATTTAGACACCAATTTAAGCATGTTTATTTTGAAATATAGCGTATTAAGGAAATAAGCAAAATAAGCGTATTAATTAAATTGTAACGAAACAACTCCCTTATTTTTAATCTTTCAAAATGTAATAATAGCTGAGTAAAATAAGAAACATAAACATTGCAGATAAATATCTTAAAATTAATGATAGAAAAATATTTCATAGAAAAACAATTTCTTTGTGATTTTTTTTAATTTTATCCTAATGGCAACCAAAAATATAATGTGGAAAAACAGGATCCCACCTTATGATTTTCTCGCGTAAAGTGGTGGATTCGTGAAGGTGGACTAGCTGGTTCCTGGCTAGTTTGTTAATTAAACTTTTCTTCAACTAATCTTTTAAAATATTTTATCTTACAGTTTTTGTTAACCATGTTTCCATGAAATTGTTTAAACCAGAACCTCATCTGGTTAAATTAGGTTTCAATTTCAATACAATTTATGTTTTCTAGTGTATCAATTTTAGTTAGTTCTCATCATGAAAATATAATTGCCTAACGTGGGGGAAGTTTTAAATATTTTTCGTCTTTTTTTATTCATAAAAAAGAAGAAAGCACCAAAAATGAGTTAGTAAAAGTCTTTCAATTGCAATAAAACTACCATTTGGTTATTTGGTAATATTTTCAGATAGATTAAATATTTTAAAAAGTACAACGTATTTTTAACATGATAAGTGTCAGTTAAAAATTAAACTAAGGTAGGAAATAATTATCGAATTTCTTGCAAGCAAAGCGCCATTATTTTTATCGAAAAAGGGTAAAGAACAGTTCTCAATTAGGAATTATTCTTCTAATTGTTGCTCAGGGGCTTGGAACAGAAATAATTCCTCTCGATAATTTAATTTCACAATGGCATTAATAATATATTTAATTAGATATGTTGATTGTGTTTGGTGTTTTTTGCATATTTGATCAAAACAAGAGGATTAATCTATTGTTAAAAAGAATAATAGAGAGACTAGTTTAATGTAATTAGTACAATTAATTTAGAAAAAATGTTTTTTTAATGTAAATTTTAGTAAAGGATAGGCTTGAATAATAAAGGTTAACTTACATGACGTTTGTTTGATTAAAATTATGTACAGTCAACAATGTAATAAATGAATTATCCCGAATAAGTTTTGTTTTACTGCAACATAATGATTATGTATTATTTTTCAAAAATCTTTTTTTTTTATGTAGATTTATAAAATTTTAGTTATAGCGATAACAGGGAGACATTCCAGAAGAAATTTTAAACTTGAAATACTTATATATAAATAATGGGTAAAATCTTTCAGATCTGGGCACATCTTTAAATCACTTAGATATTTTTCAACTCTTTTTTATTATCAATTAACACCTTTATTATGATGTTTTATTTGCAGTTCTTATTAATGCACATTACTTATGTTATTATCTTGTTATAACTTTGTCTAAAATATGCTACTTTAAATTCACCTAAGTTTTATTTACATTTCATTTTGGAATGTTAATAAAGCTTGGGTGAATGGATGCTCTGTAAATAAATTAGTGAAACTAATGCATGCAAATTGCATTCACTTATTTCTAATGACTGATAATTGAAGAGTTTAGAGAGAGAAGGTTTTAAGTAGCATTTTGGATAGAAAAAGTCAAGGAAAGATGCTATTTTATTTTTGTTAACATTAATTTAATTTACGTAGTTTTGAAATTTCAAAGACCTCAATAGAGAACTAAATGGCAATCTTAGAATAATTTCGGAATGAAGAAACATGAATGAGCATTTGGCAACTCTAGAAACCCTCATTTTTATCAACTATTTATGACGCCAAAAGTGCGAACTCAATTAAAACACACTCAGTTAATCAGCACTTAGCTAAAAGCGTGAACTGTTTAAATAAGTGTTATATATTTATTGATTTCGTCAATTGAAAGTTTACTGGCAAGAAATTAAGAACTGGTATAATTTTTATTTCCTGCTTCTAGTGTATATGTTAACGTTAATTCATTAAAAAGTCCCTTAATACCTATTTGTAATTTAGGTTGTCATTAAAATTTCATTGTTTAAAATGATATAACAATTAATCTTTTGTACAATTTGAAAATTTTGCACCATTAAAGAACGAAATAATAATAAAAAAAATTGTTTAATTTTTAAGCTATCTTTTATATGTTGACGTATATCTTGAAATAAACGACAAAACTTTTTCCTTACTGAATTGCTTGGGTTATATTTTTCAGACTCTATATTCCATACATCCATATTTTAAGGGTCAAATATCCGAGTCCCACGAAACGTGCTATTTTTATTCTGAGAAAACACGCTTTGTTTATTTTTTTTTCAATGCCAACCTATATAAATTTTTTTCAATGCCCACCTATATTCAGTCCTACAGACTGAAAGTCTAGGCCTGCCAGCTGCTATGGTAACAAGCGAGAGCACATTTCTAAGGGGGCTGAAATGGAGGAAAGAAGGTGTCGATTGGTTTACTCACGACGACCTGCGCAGAGACAAAACTATTCACCTCACACCCCAATTCGAAGTGACCTTTCCTGGTAACCATGGTACCTGCCACGACGAGAGACGGGTGTCTGGAGGAGTTCTCCTGAAAGCTGCACTATAGTGACATTTCCTCATTCGGGTATCAGAAAGGCAGACGTGTTGACCACTTTTTCAGGGAACACCGTATTAGGGGTATCAACGATACCCCCACAGTAATAAGGACAAATAGTACAGAAAATAAGGTAAGAACATCTATGCCTCTGACCGGAATTCGAACCCGGGACCTTTCTAAAATGAGGTCAGCTTCCTGACTACCAAGCAGAGCAGTCGGCTTCAAATATAGTATTCCATATTTGCTTAATAGCCGACCTGGTGACGTGCCTGACTGCGGAGCCGCTGGTCGCGGGTTCGAATCCTGCTCAGGGCATGGATGTTCCTTTCTCTCTGTGTTTTATGTCCCTTCTTTGTGCGTGATTGTGTGAATGTGACCCGCCCTATAAACGGGTTTGTGGCTGTGTGATGTGGGCGACGCTGCTCCACCACCGTGACTTCGCTACAGGTGCCCAATGGGTAACGAGAAGAGAGTAGCAGTTCTGGCATTTCTGTGGCCAATGAGACAACCCCCAAGTGCCTGCCATTTAAAAAACAAATATTTGCTTAACAAGTTTAAGGTCAACTTCTCGAACCATAAGTGTACTTGAAAATCCAATTAGAAGATTAACAGTTATTTAGGAATGTTTTTTTTATTTGTTTTACGCACTATATTTTTATTCATCGGTGTTTTGAAATTTGTTAGGAGTTTATTCCATATTTCATTATTTGTATCAAATTGTACTGAAAATAAAGCATTTGTATTCTGTTCTTCTTTTATTTCCTATATCTTTTCAAATTTTTTTGTGGTAGTAATTTATTATCGAAATTATACTAACAATAAGACTTATCTATAAAGCAACAGCGATTAATTTCCTGACTTGAAGATAAGTTTCAGCTTTCTCATTAATTCAAAGAAACAAATGCTTCCTTCAAAGAATAATTCTTGCCAGCAAAGTACTGAGTGTTTAATTTCTGCAGACAGAATTAAACCTTAGGTAAGTGGTACTTTCATCACATCAAATTAATGAGGTTATACGCAACAATAATTAAAAAGATAAAATAGGTGCAGTGTTGTTTTACTATTATTTATTTTTTTTATGAACCGTTAGTAAACTTTCATGAATGTTCTTTTTTTATTAATTAAATATGAGGAGTTTTATTTCAAGATAAAGGATAAGGATCATTTATTGTAACAAATGAAGCATTTGACGAAAGAAGTAAGGCTTATTTTTTAGTTATTTTCAAGCCTGGCTAAAATATTATAAAAAAAGTTTTTTGATTTAATATTTCGTAGATAGAAGGCATTAAACCTTGTCAGAAATGAAATCATTTTTTTAAGTTTTAAACTATACCCGTCCAATTTTTGGCAATTTGTTGGCAAATGACTGCCTCAGAGTAGGTATTTAATATCTGGAATAGAAATCCCTTTTAGGGGATTTGCCAATGATCTTTTCTTTTTAAAAACTAATTCTTTTTCCTTAATATCATATTCATTGGAGAAACTGTATCTTAAAAATTAGTTAGCTCAAAAATGTTTGAAAATCACCGAATTTTAAACAAAGGCAGTGGTGATTTTCGTAACTGTTAGATTCCCTGGTCCGGCACATCTTAAATAATAAAAAATGAACATCTTTAAGCGAAATATACTAATGCATTTACAGAGTGTGGCAAAAAAAACAACAACAACCGTAAAACAATTTTTCATGAAATTTTAAAATAAATAAATCAACAAATATAACAAATAATAACAGGGGTAGAATTTTATTAATAAATAAATTTAATTAGTTTGCTAGTGGCTGTGTTTTATAGCGATAGGGAGGAGCAAGCGCTTGTTAAAAGTTTCAGTCGAAAGTCTTGTACTTTTAATCAATCCCATTCTTGCCGAAGTGATTGCTTTAGAGAGTTCAAACTTATGTGTGGTTTAGTGCAGAGCTTAGATTCCAAAATAGACCATACACTGTAATCCATGGTATGGAGATCTGGTGAGTAGAGTGGCCATTCTTTAGATGATATCATGTCTGGAAAATGCGCCTTGCATCAGTCTTTTTTTAAAATTTTTTTTAGGCCTCGTAAGCTGGTGCGGGTTCTTAATGAAACTTCCAGTTTCCATAGTCGAAGCTTCTTAACCCATGGAAGTACAAGAAGTTATGATCTAGTCAGATGATAAAGAGCTTATTGTTCATGAAAATAAATCTCTCCAACAGCTGACTTGCTTCCCGTCTCAAAAGTTTTCGGCATCTTTGGAGCAGCACGAGTTTTTTACAGTAAAAAGCTCAACTTTTTGGAGCTTTTAAGCCCCTCTTTTTAGACTATATGATTAATTTAATTTTTTCTTAAAAAAATTGCCATATCGAAATTTTATTTGCATCACGTTAAATGAAACATAATGCTAAATGATCAATGAATATTGCATAATTTCAGTCAGTTTAAAAAGCTAGTGTGTTTTTATTTTCGGGATTTATTTTTTTATACACTTTTTAAGAACTCGAACAGCATGCTGGCAGAAAGAATAATTATATTTCATATTCCCCAATAAAGAAATTGACATTAAATGGTTAGTTTAATATATACATGAAAAACATATTCGAAATTAGCCGCCAGTCTGCGTCGATTAATTATGTCACATGGTGCTACTGCTAAATTACTGGAAAAAAGTGAGAATTTTTAAAAGCTTCTTGAATGGAATTTTAAAATATCAATAAAATTTAATTTAATAAAGAATAACTTTCATTTTGCCTGAAGCAACATGCTTTGAAAATTGCTTTAGACAGTCAGAGTTGCATTACAATAGCAGTTTACAGCATAGTTTAAAAAGGCAATTGGTTAGGATAAACACATAGCTATTTACATGATATATATATATTTATGGTGTTTATAAGAAAAATTAGTAAATTTCAGAAGAACTTATAAATTGTTCGTGATGATAAATCAAAACAAGTATGATTTTTATCCACTTTTTACATATTATTTCTTCTCCCACGAATTTTTTAAACATAATTCTTTATCATGATGTGTAATTTTGTTTCCCCTTTCTTAATTCTTCGCTAACAAATTAAAAGTTTATTTTATCATATTATCTGTTAGCTCTTCAGTATAGTTTTTCACAACACGAATAAACAAAAATGCCACTTTTTGAATTTTGCCCAAAATTATTATACACCGAAGAATTCTTTACTCTTTGTATACTGGAATAGAGGCGTCTCAAGGTTGCACAATTTCTCCTTTCTTCACACTTTTCCCCTTCCGTTATCATATTATTGGAAAATCTTACTTTCCCCCCTTACCAGTTTATTCTGACTCCTTTCTGAAACGCACTATGATGGGAAAAAATAAAGCAAGATTTGCTGAAACCAAGGTAACGGTAAGGGGAAAAGTGTGGAGAGTGGACAAATTGGGTAGCCGAGAGACACCCATTATATTTACAAAGAATATATAAATGCAAATCATTAACAATTTATCATTAATTATTTATATTCTAAATAATGTGTGATTTTCTTTTTGAAGCTCTTGGATAACAAAATCACAATTTAAGTTATCATATTATAATAATTATTCAACTATCATTCTTCACTATTAGTTACAGAAAATACAATTCTGAAACTTTACTCACTATTAATTATTAAACACTGAATAATACATAATTTAGAACCTTTATAATTTTAAGTAAAAGAATAAATAATCAAGCATTCTTACATTCATGCAGATGAAAAGTAAAATGAAGCATTTAAAACCATTTATTAATTAAAGCATTTAAACCATTAGATTTCATTAAACATTCGTAATTTGTTTTAAAAGTGAAAGAATTTTTTTCTTTTATAGCTAAAACTTTTGAGATAATTTTTAAGTTATTTTCTGCAAAACTTTTTCAACACTTAGATTCAAAAAATATGGGTGGTAATATTTTTCCAGCAAGTTACTAAATCTCGAATTTTTTATTTTGAAGAATAAAAGAGGAAAGAGAAATTTTTTGACACGCTAAAAGAATAGACTGAAAAAAAGGTATGCTATTTGAGATAAAATATCTATTTCGGTTTTTTATAATATGATATAAGTTAGATAAAATCATTTTTAACCGTGCTTGAAAAATAAGAAAGAAGGGTACTTGAAAGACAGCAGTCTGCGAACGAGAAAATATTCTAAAATTTACTTTTAACCTTGCAATATCTTCTAATAATAGTATCAAAGTACACGATTCCTTGTTTCTTCTACACGAAACATAACTGTTAATAAATAACAGTTATTGGTAGAGAAATTTTTGAATGCGCACTTCCAAAATGAGAAAACAAAATGGTGTGATAAACATGAAGAATATAATATTTGAAAAATGATTTATTTTTATCTTTTTTCCCTTCTATTATTATTCTAAAATAAAATGTTATTCAAGAAATATGGGCAAATTTTTTTAAAATTTTTTTTGTTTTAAAATTAAGATAGTAATTTTTTTTTATGATCAACTTCGTGTTCAATATTTACAACAGCTGTTTGAAAAATTAAATTTTTGTAACTTAATGAGGAAACATGCGATTTTATTTTTAAAAATTTGATAATACTTAAAAATAAAAATAAATATCATGGCCACTGTTCCTTTAAAATAATTTTCTATTAGATTTACCGACAGCAAATATTAATTGTGTTTGAAACATTATAAATGGAAATCAATTAGGAATTCATGAAAAAGCATTTAATTAATTAACATAATGTGGAGTTTTGCGAGAAGAATGATGATCGAGACGTTTCAATTAAAAATCTACATTTTTACTGATATTGTGCTCTTTTCATTATGTGTTTAATATAACTTATGAAATTTTAATGTAAATAAGAGATTATATCTTGTAATAATTAATTTTCGTACTAACTAAGAATAAAAATGTTAAGTTGTTTTTGATTAGAATCATAATTAAGCTATTTTGTCTTTTTAAAATAGGTTTTAACTCTTCTCTGGCTTAAGACTACTACAATTTAGAATAAAGCTGGAAAAACTTTTGATCATTAAGCAAGCGAAAAACTGATTTAACTCTTAATGGTGTTTTAATGCTTTTCATTCTCGCAGACACGACAACTCTACAATTTTTTTCTCACATACTTTAAAATTTACCATCATGTAAATAGTTTATGTAGTTTCCTGTGGACTGTTATTCTTTTTATAGCATTCAAAATATATTGAAAAATAATTCTTGTTAAATAAGAACTCGGCTATTTCATGATGTTTAAAATTTCAAATTATACTAAACCTAAATCATGGTCACTCTCGGAGGTTATGTATAGGAAATACAATTATGTTCTTTTTAGCACTTGGAGTTCTGTTTGTAAACTGAAGTTTTCCAATTGACTGACCACTTTACCCTTTTCCTCTCAGTATATTCTAGATAAAGACCAAAGCTCACCTCGAAGAAGAGTGTTAATTTCAAATATTCATATTGGGCCTTAATCCCATTTTTTAAAATACGTTTCTTAAAATACATATTTCAAAATAAATTTTTTTAAACAATTTGCAGCTTTCCCATAGTTATATCTGTATTCAATTACACAGGTACGGGCTTCAAAGTTTAGAGCCCCATTACATAAATGTTGAATCACATTACATATAAATCTGAATTCACTTCATGTTTTCTACACTTGAGGATTCTTTACTGCCAAATTTCATAGTTTAGTTCTGGCAAAGGCAGTTAACGATCTTGAAGTTGTGAGAAATTTTAGTTTCTTGCTACTTTAAGGTTAATTTTAAGGTCATGCTAAATTTACACGAAACATATTGATCTTTTTAGATTCGATGATGGTGATTTTTATTTAGATTCTACTCATTAGTATGTATTCATAGAAATATACACCTTTGCGGTTCACTGTAGACACAAGTAGCTGTCAGTCAAAGTCTAAAAATATTTCTCAGACCTTTGAATGATCTTTGACCTACGAAGCAAAGGTTCGCTTTAAGTATATGAGTATTAATAGTTAGTGTGGATGTTCTAATGGTCAGGGCTGTGGTTCACTCATTTCATGAAAAATATTACTGAATGCAAATCGATGTGTTTTTCTCAAAATTCCAGATCTTCAGTTCTTCCCTCTCAAAACCTTGACAAAATTTTCTTCCACAAACATATAAAAACATACGTTTAATAGTTTTACGTAAGGAACACATGCTAAAATTTTCAACAAAACCAAGAACTCAAGTTTCAAAGCATTCACACAACATAGCATTCATTCACACCAGAGGTATTTTGAGAAATTGCAACTTTTCCTCAACTTAAGATGTCCTGGAGGGCCAAAATCATCATTTTCAGCTGCTCACTTACTTTGCCACCAGAGATAGATTTTTTCAAAAACAACTTCCACTACGGCAAATTTCTCTCAATACTTGATCCAGGAGTTCCCTTGTCTTCTGAATTGGGTTAAAATTACAAGGCTGCGGAGAGGAACATTACTAGTTGGAAACCCAAAACTAGGTCGGCTGTTCAACGACGGTTATAAAAAAAAGTTATTTTGATTTGCAATATTTTTTTAAGATAGTTTGAAATTAGTTAGAAAAAACGTAAAATAATGATTAAATAAATATGTATGTTTTTATTTATTAGCGATTCTAAAAAATATAGAAAAAAAAACATGCATTTCAGAACAATCTTTTCAGAAGATTTTATATGAAATTGCTTTTCATTTTAAATTGACTTCTGACGAATAAGTATTTTTATATTTATTTTTTTATCTCATTATTACTCAAATATGTTAGATTATCCTATCATTTCGATATGAATAAAGACAAAAATAAAGAAATTAAATAAAAGAATCAAAAGTGTTGATAAAAATCCAACTGAACTCTAACTCTTATTAGTTTTTATCACCTATAGTAATCTGAACTTGAAACATGAATAGCTTCTACTTTAAAATCTTATTTGTTTAGTATGTCTTAATTTCTTCTGAAACTATAAACAATTGAAATAAAAAAGAAGTGTCTTTTTACTCAAAAAAATTAAATACATTTTATTTAAAACTATTTTGATGCAATTAAATGCTATGATCCTTCATAATTTTCAGTTTATAAAAGAAAAAAAAAACTTTTAACGTGTGCACATTTTTGAAACTTTTTAAACGATAAAACAAAAAAAAAACGCATGCAATTTTTTGAATTTGCTGTGGTAATGTATCAATTAGTAAGTATAAGAATAATGTTCGTAAACTTTCTATGAGACATTTTGAAGATTTAAAATTAATAAACTTTTGACCTCAAAATAGTAAGATCTATTATTGTCATTTCTTAAAAAATATATAAATATATAATATATATATATATATATATATATATATATATATATATATATATATATATATATATATATATATATATATATATATATATATATATATATATATATATATATATATATATATATATATATATATATATATATATATATATATATATATATATATATATATATATATATATATATATATATATATATATATTTACAGTGGTGGCCAAAAGTGTGGACACTTTTTGAAAGTTTCATGTTTTTCAACTTTGCGTGCTTGTAGAATATATTAATTTTCACTTAAATACAAACGTTTATGTATCAAATTGAAGGTAATTTAATGTAGAATTTAATAATAAATACAGTATTACAGTATCTGTATTACAAAAAAGTTATGCAATTAATAGTAAGATCTATCTTAGATTTGCATTTTTTTAAAGTGATGCTTACACAATCAATGCTTAGTAGGATAACCCTTATTTTTTAAGACAGCTTCACAGCGTCTCTTCATCAAGTGAACGAGTGTTTGGAGTTCATCTTTCGTAATCACATGGTGCCAAGAATCAATTATAGCTTCACTTAGTTGTCTTTTATTGGATGGACGTTTTTTTCGCACAAGAATTTTCAAACGTCGCCACAAATTTTCAATTGGATTGAGATCAGGGCTGTTTCCTGGCCATGGTAATATATCTATGCCTTTATTTTGAAAGCATGCTTTGCATACTTTTGCTGTGTGGCATTGAGCTGAATCCTGCTGAAAAATAAATGGTTCGTTGTTGGAGAAGAGATCCCTGATGGAAGGTATCAATTTTGGTTCAGGACAGTTTCAGATGTATTTTTTGGCATTCAGGATGCCAAATCAGGCCGGAAAAAAATGCACAAGTGCTACTACCGATAGAAAATTAAATGGCTATGCCTTCAAGATAGAAAAATGTCATCAGATGCCATTAGATGTTAAATGGTATTGCAGTAAGTTCAAGAACAATAAGAAGAAACTTATCAGGATTTGGACTACAAGCTAGAATTCCAAGGAAAAAACCATATTTAAATCAAAAGCAACGCAAAAACGAGTTAAGTCGGCAAAAGAACACATTAAATGGTCAGAAAATCAATGGAAGCAAGTAATCTGGAGTGATGAGAGTAAAATATCGCTCTTTGGAAGTGATGGTAGAAAATACGTGAGGCGTAGAGTAGGTGAGGCACTTCATCCTGATTGCATTGAAGCAACTACTAAAAATCCAACAAGTGTCATGATTTGGGCATGTATATCTGCAGATGGTGTGGGCCGAATTCAAGTGATTGATGGCATCCTGAATTCCAAAAAATACATCGAAACTGCCCTGAAACGAAAATTGATACCTTCCATCAGGGATCTCTTCTCCAACAACGCACCATTTATTTTTCAGCAGGATTCAGCTCCATGTCACACAGCAAAAGTATGCAAAGCATGGTTTCAAAATAAAGGCATAGATATATTACCATGGCCGGGAAACAGCCCTGATCTCAATCCAATTGAAAATTTGTGGCGACGTTTGAAAATTCTTGTACGAGCAAAAACGTCCATCCAATAAAAGACAACTTATTGAAGCTATAATTGATTCTTGGCACCATGTGATTACGAAAGATATGAACTCCAAACACTCGTTCACTCGATGAAAAGACGCTGTGAAGCTGTCTTAAAAATTAAGGGTTATCCTACTAAGCATTGATTGTGTAAGTATTACTTTAAAAAAATGCAAATCTAAGATAGATCTTACTATTAATTGCGCAACTTTTTTTGTAATACAGATATTGTAATACTGTATTTATTATTAAATTTTACATTAAATTACCTTCAATTTGATATATAAACGTTTGTATTTAAGGGAAAATTAATATATTCTACAAGCACACAAAGTTGAAAAACATGAAACTTTCAAAAAGTGTCCACACTTTTGGCCACCACTGTATATATATATATATATATATATATATATATATATATATATATATATATATATATATATATATATATATATATATATATATATGCAATTAAATGCTATGATCCTTCATAATTTTCAGTTTATAAAAGAAAAAAAAAACTTTTAACGTGTGCACATTTTTGAAACTTTTTAAACGAAAAAACAAAAAAAAACGCATGCAATTTTTTGAATTTGCTGTGGTAATGTATCAATTAGTAAGTATAAGAATAATGTTCGTAAACTTTCTATGAGACATTTTGAGGATTTAAAATTAATAAACTTTTGACCTCAAAATAGTAAGATCTATTATTGTCATTTCTTAAAAAATATATATATATATATATATATATATATATATATATATATATATATATATATATATATATATATATATATATATATATAATTGAATACTTTTGTATTAATAAAAGAATTAAAACTCTTTCGCTTTCATAAAATGTCTTTGTTAAAGAATAAGCGTAGAGAGATTCTATTTTGGGAATTCAAGGCTGAAAACATACCATTAAAACATAAATAGATTTATATTTCAAAGGAAGAGTTATTTTTAGAATCGTTCCCTTTCTCACTTCCATATAAGGAAGCAGAAATGATTTTCCTTAATGCGTAAGGTTACAAGGGTGCCTTTTTACCTCAAATCTGTGTTGGTATAAAACGTAAGAACGCATAGTTTTGCGTGTCCTTTCATCATGAGTTGATCCTGATAAGCTGTTCCGGAATTGTCAGGAGTCTTGTCCACTCCCCCTCCTTTGCAGGAGTGGGGACGTGAACTGTTAGCAATACCAGCCTACATTTAAATAAACCTGTTTAGAACGTCTGAGGGCTTAAGACTGCAATTATTTCAAGCTAAATACAACACTGATAAGAGGGTTGTAGCCCTGTTATTACATATATATATATATATATATATTCAAAATAAAATTGTATAATTGTAATATATTGTACAATATATATATTTAAAATAAATTGTAAAATTGTATTTTTTCCTTTTTCCTTAAAAAAATTACACGTCAAATTTTTCCTAATTCACAAAAAATATCAAAAATGTGATGTATCTACAATATAAGAGAGCTAAATTATTCATATTTCAAAATTTAATTGCAAATATATTTTTTTTTTAGTTTCAAGATACATTATTTAAATTAGAAAAATAATGATCAAGCAAGAGCATTAAAAGCTGTAACATCATTACTTAAAATTCTAAATTCAATTTCGCGTTTTATTTGAGATTTTTGAATTTTGATCTATGATGTGATGTGTTCCAATTTACAGTATTTATAAATTATGAGAAACATGTTTTGAATAATACTTATACTATTATGAAAATATTCAATCAGACACAAAAATATATTTTTTATCTGAATAAGAGTTTCCTAAATCGAAGTAGTCAAATACACAACAGGGTAGTAAAATTTTTTCAATTAGACATTGTTTTCTCTAATAGCTAGGGATGTATGATACACAATGAGGAAAACTGCAATTTGCAAATTAAGCAATTTGTAAATGGAAACTATATTGAGAATAGGGAGTGAAAGTTTGAGCCCCTGAATGTTATTTTCATCTAAAGCGCTAAACCTCCTACACGGTAATTATGGAAATTAAAACGAAAATCTTTAAATATAATTACAAACAGAGGCGTGGTTAGAATTTTAGCCGCCATGTCAACTTCAAAACTTATTGCCTGCATTTTCAAATTATCTTTCTAAGAAATATGATAATATTTTAAAAAAGAAAGTGATACTAATTAAAACATTACTGAATTATAAATATGGGAAAAATTAATAATAAATTTCAAAACTAAAGTTTAAAACTTCAACTTGAATAAATACACAAATTAAACTGATATACTGCGGTTATAGTTGATTATCTAGTTCGACATTACTTAAATGTAGCTTTAAATATATCTAAAGTTCATTTATTTAAAGATAATTTCATGCAAAACATTTTGATAAGCACTTTTTCTTATCATAAAATTTAAAACTGTTTGGAATAAAATATTAAATAAATTAATAAAATTTCAGAATTCTATCAATTTGGAGAAACTAACGATTTAAACAAATATTTAGCAGCCTTGGTAGATCACCTAAATCGTCAGTATTTAAGCGTAGAATTAAATCTATTGAAAATTAGTTTATCCGAGTCTCAATAATTATTTATTCTTACCGTAAAGTCTAATAATGTTTAAAAGAGTTTTTACTTAGAAGCTATTATAGTAAAACTACGTTTGTGCAAAATTTTGAAATTTTAGTACACTGTTTGAATAGTCTCTGAAATATCGCATTTCAAAAATACGATATTTTAGTAAATACAGTTAGCTTTGTTAAAATGGAATTTCTCGGAAACAACTTAACGGTAAATATTTTACATTTTAGATTCTCGAATGACAAAAATAAGTATTTTAACATGTGGAAAATATCAATTTATCTAGTGAAATCACAAAATAATATTGAATGATTTTAAAAAATGATTTAATTATTTGAGCAAATAATTTTGTAGTCATTGGAAATTTTACAACGTGTGATTAGTTCAGTTCTAGAGATATGGCAGAAATTTACAATATGTGATCTGTTCTTGCGACAGTGTAGATTATGCAGAAATATGATCAGCACTAGAGATCTTGCAAAATATACAAACGTGTATAAGTTCTAAAAATACGGCGGAAAATGCAAATGCGTAAAAAGTTCTTCAGAGGTGGCAAAAAATGCAAACATGTCATCAGTTTCAGAGATAAGGCAAACTGTACGAACACGTGTAAGCTTCGCAGATATGGCGGAAAAAGCAAACGCATGGTAAGTTCTACAGATCTAGCCAAAAATGTAGTTGTTGTAGTTCATTTACGTCGCAATAGAGTTGCACTATGGGTTATTGGTGACCATCTGGGAAACATCCCTGAGGATTATCCGAAGGCACACCATCACAATTTTGATCCTCTGCAGAGGGAATAGCACCCCGACTTCGGTAACCGGCGACCTGCACGCGAAGTCGAGCACTTTCCGGTAGAACAGTTTAACGAGGACCAATACAGCACACCATCGATCCCTACTCAGACTGATCCAAGTGGTCACCCACCCGCACACTGACAGCAGCCAGTGATGCTTCACTTTGGTGATCTGCTGGGAACAGTGTCTTAACGATTAGTCCACTGCGGTACAGCCAAAAATGCAAACGTGTGTTTAGTTCTAGAAATATGGCAGAGCAAGCAGAGTCCTGATCAGCTCCAAGGGTATGGCAAAGTATAAAAATGCGTGTTCTGGAAATATGGTGAAAAATGAAATAAGTAAAAGGAATAAAAAACATCATTTTCATCCTTTTCTTCCCTTGCACCTATTTTGTGTTTTAAATATCTGAATTCTTAATTAAAAGATTTTTTTAATAGAAAGCGCATTTCTGTATCCGATTTCGTAAATTATTTAATAGTAAGTAGCAACTGCTTATTATATCCGAGTATGTCCTCAAAACATAAAGTTTTTTAAGTATAACTAAAACAATAATAGGGAGATTTCGCAAATTTACGTTAGCTTTCTTATGTTCCAGTACGTAAGATTTTAAGTAATTGCGCAAGTGTCAGTTCTTTTGAAATGCGCATACACCCGTGAAAAAATATCAAACTTACTTAAGAGAATATAAGAGATTTTGCAAAAATTCTCTAATAAATTGTCCAATTTTCTAAAAATTCTCGAATAAATTAATCTCTACAAATTTTGCAAATAAGTTAAAAACGCTAACTTTGGGGAATATGATTTTAACTTTGACCGCGAAATCAAAACAAACTTTTACAATGGGCGTAGACGATTTCTACAAAGTTGTGGCATACGTCTTTGTACTATTAATTACGCCAACATAGCACAGATATATGTAGCATCTGAAATTAACTCGAGCATGCTCAGTAGCTTAAAATCTTGCGTACGGGAGAGTACGGTAGCTAACGGAAAAGTGCGAAATTTCCTTAAAGCTCAAGATCGTTAATCACCAAAAATGCTGCAAGCAGATCCAGTGTGGTACGTCATTTAGATTCATTTACCAAGTCTGATGCACTCAAAGCAGTTGCTTTATTGTTGCTTATTTTATAGAATGACTTAATTTGCAGAAGCTAAATAATCATGTTGGTCACTTGAACCATAGATTGTTAATCACATAACATAATTCCTTACGGAAGAAAATTTAATTTTCTTAATTATTTTTTTTTTTATTTCGTATTACATAGGGCTTCGAAAAAGGTTTAGGTGAAAGTATGGTTTCATAAAAGCTTATGAAACCACGCTTGTTTATTGGAATGAGCACAACTCGGGACTATTTTTGTTCGATTTCAAGGGTATTTCGTAGTATTTTTATGGTAAAATATCAGAACTGTACTAGAAAAAAGTTAATGAATAAAATTTTATGTGAGGTACATAAAAAAACAATAAAATTGTTTAATATTTTTAGAACTTATAAGCACGAGTTTATTTTTCACTGTTTCACATTAACGACAAAAATATTTCATCCAATGTATATCCGAGTTTCTTAGATTGAATCATTTTTCCGGAAACGTGAAAGGGAAAGAAATCACTGAAACGGGAAGCGGAATGAAAATTTTTCTTCTTACTGTTCGTGGATTTCTTTCCAACGTTAGAAAGCTACAAGAAGAAAACAAAAATTATTTTTCATACCTCCATAGGTTGAAAGCATTAAAGAGAATAGCACAGATAAGAGGCGTCATAAATTTTCACCATGACTACTTTCAACAAAAATATAATATGATATCGGAAACTAAAGAAAGAAACTTCCATCTATATTGTTTTTATTTTTAAAAATATCAAAACAATTTCAGTTTCAACGTTGGTATTGAGATTAAATGAAATTAAAATAAAAAGTGTTTATCGCTTCTCCGGTGAAGAAATATTGTCTATAAAACTACATAGCTGCAGGTTATTGAAATATATATTCCAGATTAGTCAACGTTATTGAATTTTTAAAACAAATCAAACTTGCTTCAAAAGAAAATATTTTATGATTACTTGTTCAAATAGGGGTTTTCATTAAAGGAAAAATATTAAGTTTTATGTAAAAGATAAATTTTTAAAAAGCAATTTTTGTCATTCTTTTATAATATGAAATATAGCGTAAAGCAATATAAAATTTTTTAAAGCATTGTTTTATTATAAATTGCTGAGCTATAGGAATTGTTCGTAAACGAGGAAATTGTACTTTTTTTGATGAATTTCTAAAACACTATTTTTCATTATGTTTTTCATTTTCGTGGAATAATATTTTGCTGTCATATTAGGCTTTTAGAATTTCTTGTTCAGACAGCAATTTTCCCTTTATTCGATCGTTACGTATATTGAAAGACGCCATTTCTATTTGATTAATTGATTCAAAATCAAATCAACCATTCCATTAAATATATTTAGGCGAGATTACCTAGAACTTTTTGTCATAAATATGCCAAAAACTCTTGTGTTTTACAGAAGGTAGTTTCCAGTCTTTGCGAAATTGTATAAACCAATTAAACTCAATGCTTTCCAATAATAAGCTATAGTTCAAAAAGAAGAAACAACTACCCTTCGAGAATTATTGATTGCATTAAATTAATTTTCTTAAGGAGATTAGGGAAGCAATACTAAGTGTAACATATAACGCTGCGCTTACTTTATCTTCGAAATGAAATTGTCTTGAGATAATGCTTTTCAGAAATATATGCTTACGAGCTCAATTCTATCCTAATGAACTTTCTGAAATCGAGTCATTTCTAGAAGGAGTCAGAATAATTTTTATGTGGATTACTTTACTCGTGTTCTAGAAAAGGTGTTTCCTTTCAGGTGATTCATAGAAGTAATTTGATGCCAAAAGGAAGTGTGATTACTTCTTTTTTACCAAAATAACAAAGAAAGTTACTTTTAAAAAATATTAACATTCGCAAGTCGGATTGTACTATAGTATCACTAGCCAATCAGATTTTTTTAAAACAAAACAATACTTTCAGATTAGGAAATGAAATTGAAGTTTTTTTACTTCATTTTTTTTATAACCGTCGTTGAACTGAGTACCTAATTTCGGTTTTACGACTACTAATGTTCATCTCCGTAGCCTTGTAATTTGGAATCTAATCCAAAAGACAACGTGACTCCTGGATCATGTATTAGGGGAAATTTGCTTTCGTGGAGGAATTTTTGATGGAACTAACCTGCATTTGCGCTACACGGAGAGGAAAGCCACGAGAACCTCCCACGGTTATCCTGTCTAACCCTTGGTTCGTTTACTACTGAGGATATTTTACATCAGCACTATGTCGGTGCGAGCAGGGTTCGGAATTCGTATCGATCAGCCATCGTTGGTATTCGAACCCGGTTCACCTCATTGGAAGGTGAACGCTCTATCCCCTGAGTCACCACTGAAGCTCTGAAAATTTATGCTTCTTTTATTTTGATCAAGTTCTATTCGTCTCGAAGGCAAGGAGCATCATTGTCTGTAAATGATTGCTTCAGTCTAAAAATTAATTTTAAAATTTCGGATACAATTTCTTGTGTTTCGCATAAAGCATTCCACAGTTCTCAGATAACTATATATTTTACACGTATTTATTAAGAAAACAATTAAAACTATCTATTTAAGACTGTGGCGTAACTACCATTACAAATATTGAATACCAAATCACTAGTATATAAGACAAGTTAACTTGATTCTAGGTACCTTTTGATAGACGAAGGTTGGCATAGTCTTAAATTAAATCTCCACAAGACAATCTAACTATTATTAACTTTTGAATTAAAACTATCATGAAATCGTTTGGCATTTATTACGTTTTCCAAGCATCTTAGTAGTTTTTTCAATCACATTCGTTATCGCAAATTTTTATAGATTTTTGCCCAAACTTGCATATTTAACAAATAAATTTAATGTGTAATGATAATAATTACAAATAATAATAATTATTTTACATTAATAAATGTTACACACCTCGAATTACTTTTGATCAAACGGTTAATAGTTCGAACAACAAATTTTAACACTGTCAGCTGCGATGAATTTGTTAAATTACAATATTAAACATGCATTTTTTTTGAGTAAGTTGTCCTTATAGTTTAACTGAAAAACGTTAAAAGGTTTGTTTATGTACTCTAGAAAAAAATTGCATGAATAAAAATATTTTTGTATCTACAAATAAAACTCCTTTATTCAAAGATGATTCCATGCAACATAATTTTCATTAAATGTTAATGTTTTCCTCTTTACAAACTTGTTATATATTTTTTTCAATTTAATTACAACAGTTGAAATTTGAATGGAATTCGTTGAGTTATTCTTAAGAAATAAAATTAGAAAAAAAGCAAAACATAGGAAATGTGTACATGATACAGAAATAAAACTCTTTTAAATTAGAAAAAAAATTTTTCATAAGAAAATTGTAATCATATAGATTACTTTCTAAAAAAGTGGTATGATTTTATGAAATCTGAATTTAAATTTTCCGGAACTATTTTTTATCCTTCAAAATTGGCACTTAATATGAATTTTTATGTTTACTTTACAATCTAAAATGCATTTAATCGCTCCTAGGCAAGAACTCTAAAATGCAGCATTTGAGAAAAATCAATTTTAAGATGAAGCTTATTCTGAAATAGACACAAAACTGATACAACTGCCCACAGCTGGATAAATTGCGAGTTAGAGTTAGATATAAGAGGGTTATAATTTAGTGTCTCTGTCATACTTTCGTTTCTGTACGATGATGATGATGATTATATTTATAGCAAGACGAAATAAAATACTTTGAGATTTGTTTTGAAGTAGTGTTTTTTATTGTTCAATTCTAACAACAATTATTTTAAGAAAATAGGACTACGTAAATTGATGTCAGTGTTTAGAAATTTTTTCCTATTATGCATTTATGCAGAAACAAAAAATTTTCGAACCAATTCCAAATTTTTTATTATAAAATTTAGCTTTATTACATGTGAAAAGTGTTTCTATCATATTTTTATTTACTCTCATATATTTTATTTCATCACATGATAATTTCTATTATATAAAGAGCAAAAATATCTTCATTAATAACTTTATTCATTAGAGTTTAAAAGAAGCAATGGCGCATGACACCCACATAAATATGTATTTTATTTAACATTGAAATGAATTTAAGAACAAGAAAAAGTATTTGAAAATTGCAATATTTAAAAAAAAATTGCAATTCACTTTACAAAATTTTATTTTGTCATTTTTTCGTCAAAATTTATTTGTACACGGTATCCTTAAGGAATTAACATTAACATCTAAGCATTTCATAGAACTAAAATAAAGCAAAATACCAAACGATTACAAAGTTCCAAATTCAGTTAAAAAAATAAAATAAGACGATAATCTCAACAATATAATCAGAAATTATGATTTTTGTCACAGCGTGGTGCTAAATCCCTTTGAACTAGTATCGCTACTTTGTCGCGCATTGAAAAAAAAAACACGTCGCTTTATTATATGCTCTAACATTAGAGCAGAAATTCTTTATCTATTTCTTAGTGACATGCATGCATCAAGAATACCATGTTAAATGACTTTCAAATTAACTATCTTCAAATATTTGCATTTAAAATAAAAAAGTATGCTAGACAGTTTTGCAGATCGTTTACAGTTTCTAGCCTAAGCCTGAGGAATTACCTCACATAATACTATGGATGAAGCTACCATTCTAAATGAATTTAGTTACTATATATATCAGTATTTATTCGATGGATCATTCTAAATCTAACCTAACTCCAATCCACATTCCTCGCATGAGTGCCTAATAGTCATCTGACCAATCAGCGAAAGCAACGTCTTTCTCAAGCATGTTAGTCGATACTCGTCGAAGAGAGCTTGCCTGTCTTGGATAAAATATGATTTAGTCTTCTCTATATATCTTCACAGTCGATTAATTTGTCATTGCAATGGAATTCATATTCGAAAAGAAATGTGTGCTTCATTAGATTGTTGGAGAATTATTATCTTCGTTTGTGTTACTCTAAAGACATTTTTGTTTGAAACGTAGTTCAAAATATTTAAAATAGAAGATAATTTAAAATCAATCTTTATAAATATAGGAACAATGATAACCCATAAAAAGTTATATGCTTCACTAATTGTATTTCAATGTTTCCGGTTTTCATGGCCGTAAAATTCATATTCATGGCAATCTCTTTGTAGTTCCTCTAGAATTCATATTCGAAACGGAATGTGTGCTTCATTAGATTGTTGGAGAATTATTATCTTCGTTTGTGTTACTCTAAAGACATTTTTGTTTGAAACGTAGTTCAAAATATTTAAAATAGAAGATAATTTAAAATCAATCTTTATAAATATAGGAACAATGATAACCCATAAAAAGTTATATGCTTCACTAATTGTATTTCAATGTTTCCGGTTTTCATGGCCGTAAAATTCATATTCATTGCAATCTCTTTGTAGTTGCTCTAGAATTCATATTCGAAACGAAATGTGTGCTTCATTAGATTGTTGGAGAATTATTATCTTCGTTTGTGTTACTCTAAAGACATTTTTGTTTGAAACGCAGTTAAAAGTATCTAGCAAAGTAGATAATTTTAAAATCAATCTTTATAAATATAGGAACAATGATAACCCATAAAAAGTTATATGCTTCACTAATTGTATTTCAATGTTTCCGGTTTTCATGGCCGTAAAATTCATATTCATGGCAATCTCTTTGTAGTTGCTCTAGAATTCATATTTGAAACGAAATGTGTGCTTCATTAGATTGTTGGAGAATTATTATCTTCGTTTGTGTTACTCTAAAGACATTTTTGTTTGAAACACAGTTAAAAGTATCTAGCAAAGTAGATAATTTTAAAATCAATCTTTATAAATATAGGAACAATGATAACTCATAAAAAGTTATATGCCTCACTAATTCAGTGTATATCAATCTATAAATCAGTGTATGTCAATGTTAGCGTTTTTCTTGTCATGGCCATAAAATTCATATTCATGACAATTTCTTTGTAATTGCTCTAGAATCCATTATTCGAAGAGAAATGTATGCTTCATTAGATTGTTGAAGAATTGCTTTCTTGGTTTTCGTTACATTAAAGATATTTTTGTTGGAAACACAGTTTGAAATATTTAATCAAAGAAGATGATTTAAAATGAATCATTATTAGTTTTGATACAGTGTTAAGCCATATTAATTTATATCTCTATGTTTCATTGTGATAGAATTCATATTTCTAACAATTTCTTCTTCATAGTTAAAGAATGCATATTTATTATAACTTCTTTATCATTGTTATAGAATTATATTCTTAATAAATGCGTGTTCTATTAAGTTGTTAGAGAATTGCCATCATTTTGTTCATTAAACTCTAAATTTGTTTTTAAAAAGTACAATTTGAATTATCTAGCCGAGAAGGTAATTTAAAACCAATCACTATCAATCAAGTAACAGTTAAAATCATAGAAAGTTACGCGCTTCACTAATTGTATTTCAATATTTTCATAAGATGAGAAATATGATCTATACAAGGTGTTCGGTAATCACCGCTCTTAATATATATATATATATTAAATTCCTTGTTGAAATAAAATAAAAAGGTATAAGCATTAAAGTTCACAAATTATAATATAAGTGAGGAACAAAATAATATGCTATCGAAAGTAATCGAATCACTGAGAAAGGAAGACATGATGAAAAATAAAACCACTTTGATTGCCTGAAGAAATTCGGAGGTGTTTCTTATGATCGCCTTTAAACTCACCTCAATTTGTTTTAGAAAAAATCAAACAGGTTTAAAAAATTTTTTAATACTCTTTAGTCATTAATGATTCTGATTGAGTCTGACAGAATTTTGTGCTTTTCTTGCATAAAAATTAGCTTGAAATCACAAATATGAATATTTTTTTTTGTCAAGGGTTTTGAAAATACGTATAATAAAGACGGACATTTACGAGAGAATTATGGCCTGCCTTAAATTCCTCTGCTTACCTTAATAAAATAATTTTGAAATATTAAAAAACAAAACTATTTTAGTTTGGTTTAGCAAAGTAAGAAATAACACATAAAAATCAAATTCATATAGTCTCATTTGATTTCCCTTCAGTTAAGTTTTCCTTCAGTTTTAAAGTTTAATTGATGCTATTATTATTATTCAAAAAGAACCGAATTTTCATCTGTTTCGCTTAAAAAATTTATAAGAAACACATCTTTTTAAAAAAAATTATATTTCCAACATATTTTTAGCTGAACTTCATATAAAATAAACATAATATCTAGAAAATGAAATATTATATTAACTCGTTTCCAATAAGTTGGTCTCAATATTTTCTGTTCTTGTTTCTAATGCCATCGGCCTTATACCAGCAAGCCTGCTTGGTAAATCGAGTGAATTTAAGGCAGAGAGTACGTTTCTTGATTTTCAGTGGCTCCATCTATGGCCAAGAAAGCGACTTAAGTCACACACACGAAACAGCCCGATTTTAAAAGGCGGACCCATTCTCACACCCATTCATTCATCCAATGATCGTAATTTTGACCTGAACCAGAGAACTGTCAATCTCCAATTAAGTACCCTTAAAGGCATTAATTTATTAAGGGAACTTGGAGGACTTTGCGACCCGACAGATTCAACGTGCACCAGTCACCATTTACTACGCGGGGACAATTCGGCTGGCAAGGTTCGAACTCACGACCTTTTGAATATGGGTTCAATGCCCTTCTAAATGGTCTACCCCGTCCCTCAATATTTTCTTTCTATTTATTTCCTCAATAATTATTTTCTATGCCAAAGCATAAAAAAGTTGTTTTTTTAATATTTAAAAAAAATAATATTTTATTCTTTTTTATCTAAGGATTTGTGAAGTCTTTCAAAAAGTAGAACTTTATTTTTACCAATATTTTCTCATATTTGTCAATTTGGTACTGACAGTAAAACGATGTAAGTTCAGATGCATTTTATTTTGAACTAGTGGGCTGTGCCCCCTGCTCGCTAACCCCCGAAAATTGCTACGCAATCTTATATGGTTTGCTTCGCAAACCAAGCTCGCTTCGCTCGCTACTAACTTAGGTACATTGCAAATGCACAAAATTCTAAGAATTCAAAACAATCATTCAAATCCATATAACAACTTTTTTTTAAAAAAAGATTGCATCTTTTTAGTAAATACTAAGTCATTAAAATAAATTTGAATTCAAATAAATGACATGTAATTCGTTAAACCTATTAGAAATGTGCTATAGTATAAAATCTTAAGATAAAATTTCTAAAACTGATATCTCTTTAAAAAGGTTAAAATTTTGGCTATAATTAAGTCTATTAAAAATTTAAATAAGAGAAATTGCAATGGAAAAAACCTGCATAAACAAAACATTGAATTTCGGAAGAAATCTCGTTTGGTGAGAATGCTCTCTCTTGTCAAAAAATACAAAATAAACTGACCTCAAATAAAACTCCAAGGACTTCGAATGAAATAATTAAGGAAACTACTATCACGTTTAATATAAAAGGAAGTTTTATTAACTAAACAATAAAATTACAGCATCGCAGTTCCAAAAAACAAATCTCACACTCACTCAAAAAAACAATTTACCTTCTAATTAGTCACCATAGCAACCACAAAACTCCTCTCGTTACCATCTATAAACTGATATATAATAAATAAATTATTTAACAAAAAATACGATGCGCATAAGCACATAATATTTTACACTCTGGTTATTTCAGTTTCCGTTTTTAGAAGAGCTATATGTTTAGCCACCCAATCAAGATTTGGCATGTGACATTTTTAGCGGCAATTATTGGTTGATTTTCTAGCGTTGCCATTCGGAGAGTTGTAATAAGGCTTTTTTTTTTATCACCGTGTAAGAGAAATATATATATAGATGGCGTATAACAAGAAAAAAAAGCTTTTATAAGTCAGTTTATCTATTCTTTCATTAACAGAGTGAATAGAAAAGATAAAAATGAAAGATAGACATTTTTTAGTATTAAAATAGCAACTAAATTATCAGTTAAATAAAAATATTAATTTAGTTACATTACAGCCCTTTAATATTAGTATTTCGCCATATATCTAGAACTTTTTAATCAAATCGAAAATTTTTTGCACACTCTTATAGAACTTGTTTATCCAAACACGGTTCTGTGTAGAAAATAATTTTAAGTTTATATTTTTTATTATTTTATTTCCCAGGGGTGATTTAAATAGTTTAAAAACATAACATTTTACAGTTGCATTTTTCACAAAGTGTTTAGCGAAATAAACAAAATTTACGGAATAACTAACCAAAATATTTTTTTTTACAATGTTCGTTTATTCAACCAAAATCTTCCAACTCAAATTATATATATATATATATATATATATATATATATATATATATATATATATATATATATATATATATATATATATATATATATATATATATATATATATATATATATATATATATATATATATATATATATATATATATATATATATATATATATATATATATATATATATATATATATAAAATGAATATTTGGAGTTACTAAAAAAGAAAATGTTGATTACCAGAAAAAATTAACAATTAGCGGAAAAGTGCATCTAACATAAATGAAAATAGAAGTACATTGTTTAAAAGCATGTTAACCAATGAAACATTAATGAAAGAAAGTAATTTCTTTGTCTTGGATTTCCATTTCAAGGAGTTTTCCAGTTATGAAAAGTATTGATTTTTTAAGGCTTGAACATTACTCAAGTCTTTTGAAAAGTCTTATCTGAAAACTTACATTGATTGAATATGGAAAAGAACCTTTCGCGTTGATTTTCGCCGCATCACTTCTTTTTCCAGTTTTACTTTTAACTTTTAATCAAAAGTTTTATGACATGGCTTTCTAATTTTGCTGCGCTTTATCCTTTTGCATTGTCAAAAGTTTTTCCGGAAAATTTGAAGCTAGGCATTTTTGTGGTTAATTAAAAATATTGCCTATCAAAATGACATGAAAGAAATTTATTCAGCTTAGGAATTAATATCTCAGAGTGCGATATGGCTTAGAAAATATTTTTTCGTGCAATTATTAAAATAAATATAGGTATGAAAAGGAAGACGTTTTGTTTTTCATAATGTAATGCAAAAAAAAGCTGGTATTTCTTTTTTTTTCTATAGAAGATAATAAATATCGCAGGTAAAAGGTTTTAATGCAAAATGCTCAGTTTATATTAAAATTCCTAGTTTTTTTTTAAGTGTATGATTATTCAGAACAATTCATTAAGCATTCAGAATAATTCATTAATTATTTTTAATTTTTCATAGGTATCATAACTAGTAATTTTCTTTTGAGCCATTTAAAAGTATTATTGAACTAGTTTATCGCTGTATCTCGGATTTATCGCTATATCACAGATTGTCAGTTTTATATTGGAAAAAAAATTATAGCGATGACGATGAGTTTATAATTTCGGGCAAGTAGTTTAGGACACAGCTCTTATTTTTCTGTTTGAATGCCAAGTCAAAAGACAATGATTTTTATAGATATGTGTAACATTTAGGCTCATATTGTATCAGTGGATAGTAAACCAAACATTACATGTAGTTTTATTGAATAGTTTTTCTATTTTCTGTATTTAAATGAATAAGTATTGTATGTAAGACTATTCTTACCATAAATATAACGGAACTCATTTCTAGAACATCATTGTTTGATAAAATATTTAAAAATTACCTTAAAAATAAGTCATCTTTGAGGTTTGCCTTTTTCCTTTTTCTCGCGACTTGAAATAGCCTAGTGATATTTTTTTCTGTTAAGTTATTAGCGCTGTTTTTTTGACCTAGAATATTGCTTTAATTTGCAGCACAGCCGATTTTGACTTGTACGCTTTTAGCTTTTAAACTTAAGATTAAATTTAAACCTTAAAATATATACTTTTTAATGTGATACTGTAAGAAGAGGATTTATAGTGTCACATTCATGATTATTATTTTATCCCCTTAATCTTAAAAACTTAACCTCGTTAACGATTCATTTTAAATACACTAAATTATTGGATTGAGTAAAAAGTCATTGCGTTTTTTTCTTAATTTTTCAACATCACATATTTATATAAATGTTAAAAGTTAATGAATTCCCTTTTGTTCGATGACCTGTTGCTGACCATTCGGTAGATTAACCATTCAGCAAGCTTCAAAATTACTCGTTTGTAAAAGGACCTATTTTTTATTTCGAAAAACTGAACAAGGTGCTGATTGATAGCCTCGCCTGAACTTAACCTTATTCCACGTATGGAGTTTCAAAGAGAGCAAAACATGTGGAAGTCTGATGGTGTAAGGTCAAGTGAGTATGGTTGGTGGGCAACACGTCTTATCCAAGCTCCAATACCTTTTGATCGGCCGCCAAATATGTACATGGTCTCGTGTTGTCGTGACGTAACAATTCTCTTTCACTATCAACGAAATCGGGACCTTTCTGGAAGACAGATTCGTTCAGACTGTCCAATTGCCTACTGTGCACATCTGAATTGATTGTTCT
Organism: Parasteatoda tepidariorum; assembly: GCF_982258835.1. Taxonomy (NCBI): domain Eukaryota; kingdom Metazoa; phylum Arthropoda; class Arachnida; order Araneae; family Theridiidae; genus Parasteatoda; species Parasteatoda tepidariorum. Next base: position 87,663,487 of record NC_141757.1, read on the forward strand.
GGTTCTTGATTACCAATTAAAAAAATACCACATCTTTCCAATCTCACCACACTGAGAGTATAAGCTTCCTCTGATGAAGTTATGGTTCTGAAGTCGTTGATGGCGAATCTTCATATCAGAACTAAAACCGTTTTTGCTGCATATTGTTGTAAACAATCCACTTCTCACCAAGCATCATTCGTTTCAAAAAAGGGTCGTTTTCTTCACGTTCCATGAGCATATCGCAGATGTTTACTTGTGCCGCTCAATGAACTTCTTTGAATTCATGAGGAACCCGAATTTCGAGCTTGCTTACGTATCCCAGTTTCTTTAAATGGATGTGAACATTTTTTTCGACTGATCTTCAATGTCTGTGCAATCTCTCGTGTCGCTTAATGCGAGTTTTTTTATTATAACAGTTGTTGAACAGCCGACCCAATTTTTGGGTTTACAACTGCTAATGTTCAACTGCGTAGCCTTGTAATTTTGAATCCAATCTTGAAGACAAGGGAACTTAACGATCAAGTATTATGAGAAATTTGCCTTCGTGGAGGACTTTTTGATGGAACCAACCAGCATTTGCGTTACATGGAGAGGAAGACCACGAGAACCTCCCACGGTTAGCGTGACGGCAAGGGGACTCTGACCCATGATTCATTTACAACCGAGGATATTTCAGGTCAGCACTGTGGTCGGTGCAAGCTGGATGCGGAATTCGTATCTACCAGCCATCGCCGGGATCGAACTCCGGTTCACCTCATTGGAAGGCGAGATCTCTATCCCCTGAGCCATCGCGGCTCTTAATACGAGTTTGACTGAATCAATGTCTTCTTTATTTTGTCATCATCAATGCGTGTAGGTATTTCTGAACTTTGAGCATCTTTCAAATCAAAATCACTAGCTCTGAATTTCGTAAGCCAGTTTTGGCATTGACATTCTTCTAGAGCATCGTCACCATTAACTTCACACAATTTTTTATAAGATTGACGCTCATTTTTCTCTTTAGGGAATTAAAACAGTAAAATGTGGCGAAAATGAACATTTTGATATTCCATGTCAAACGTGCTGTCAAATCTCCAAAATTCGATTAAATATTGTAATTTGCTCTTTACAATGAAGATTAAACTATCAGGTATCAATGACATAACAACTATTATTGGAGATGCTTCAAGTATTTCAGAAACTGCACTACTGCAATCTCTTGAAAAAAAAAAGGAAGAAAAAAAAACGGAACGACTTTTTACTTAACCCAATAAAAAGATTGCAAGGAGTGTCTAGGCTTTTCTGTGAATTTAAATTTAATATTTTCAAAGATAAAATATCAGTTTCCTCAACCATTTTAATCAACGTAATTATCCTATAATTTGATAAAATAAATATTTATTCTAATTAAGCGATTCCGAATTTCAAACTATATAGAAATAATGGTACAAGAAGAAATTCAAAATTTGAGAGCTTAGAAAAGTAAAGTAAATTATTGACATAATTCTTTTAATATTACAGGAGTTTAAAACGTATCCATTTATTAAAAACCTTTGCATGAATGATAAATAAATTTTATTTATGTTTAGGTTGAAACTCTTAAATTCGAGAGGATCTAAGATATTTGCTTAAAAAAAAATTTAAAAGATATAGAAGAAGCAAACAATAAACATACACTACCGGTCAAAAGTTTGCGAAAATTTAGAAATCTACAAAGAAAAGGTCTAAATTCAAATGTTCATAGAACTGCAAAAAATCATTCAAATTGCATGAAAATTTGATATGTTCTAAAGTGAACCCTCTACTGTTAGTTACATATGATCGAAATACAATACTTTGTTTTTTGCGAATTGAATCCAGCTTTTCATCAAGGATTGTTTTTATGGTGAAAAAATTCGACAAGTTTGAACACTTGCCAAAGTTGCAAAAATTTTTTTTTGTACTTTCTGCTAATAGAAAATAGTTATATAATGATGAAAAGCTTTGCTGCTTCCTTCATTAGGCGTGGTTAATGTATAGTGGAATTATGAATGTTCATTTTGGCCAATATTGAATGAATAAAAACAATAACGTTTCCAGGAAATGATGTACAAATCGTTGAATGTAAATTTAGATTTTATTAAGCATAATTTTGTAAATTATGAAATGGCCATTTCTTCAAAAAAATAAGAAATCCCTTAAAGGGATGAAATAAGAATACTCTCTATTGAGAGATCATAAAGCCAGAACATTTCTGACCGTTAGAAAATTAAGACTGGGAGGCCCAAAGGCCCCCAGCCTCCACCAATTTGAAATTAAAAGTGAATATATTTATTCTCAACGGACAGAGAAAGAGTATGGGTAGGAGATCCAAAATTTGGCGATTTATCATAATATATCATAGCCAAAAACAAAGCCAACTAGCATGTCCACATGGGTTAAAAAGAACACCTTGGCGATCACGAGTCGCCAACAAATTTATGTGAATTATTATAACCATGCAACCGAAACATTTAGCCGTTGGAAAATTAGAATCAAAAGTTATAAATAGATTTTTGTTTTCGATTAGAGGCGACAGTGAATTTATATGTCTGCATAATAATGAAATAAAAAGAAAGTATCCGTTACATTGATCTGGAAGAGAAGAAATAAATATTTTATGTTCGCTTAAAAAGATTAAGTTTTTGATTTATTTTAAAAGTAATTCTATTAATAAAAATAAGCTTAAGTAATGAAGGATATTTTAAAAGATAGAAAATAAATATGTGTATGCCAATTCTGGCATCACATATATCCCCGCTGGACACAGAAAAAAATATATATACATATATATATATTTTTTTTTTTTTTTTTTTTTAAATTGGATCTCCCCCCATGTTACAAAAAAATTTTATGCATTGAAACATAATATATTCAAGGAACAAAATATGAAATATACACTTATGTACATATAATTAAATATCAAAGTAAAATTATTATTCAAAAAAATTTTTTTTAGAACATACAGTTGTAGTTCTAAGATATACTTTTAACACTCAAGTTACTAAATATCATATGTAAATGTTCTGAGCTATACATGAAAAATTAGCTGAGTATATAAAATGCTTCATTAGCTGAGCATTGTCATGACCTGGCCAGGATATTTTTAATTTCTCTCAACTCAGAGAGAAGAGCAAACTTACAATATTATTATTTCTTCCTTTTCGTACAAGTCCTTTTCTTGAGAAAAATAATTTACTTCAGTTTTGTTTGCCTCCATTATTTCAAACTTATATATTTCAGCATGAAAAAAATCTGAACATTTTATTATGTTCATCTAAATATTTATACTCAGCAAAAAGAATTCTTATCTTTATATTAAACAATTATTAAATAGCTCATTTAAAAACATTCACTAAAAGTTGCATTAGCTTTTCACAGTAAAAGTATTTAAATCAAAAAGTAGTATTTTGGTGTGTATTACTTGTATTAAATAACCCTTTTCTTATGCACAGGAAAGTATAAATAAATTATCTTATTTGAATTCACATTTAAAAAAATTTAGGACTGAGTAACATGTCCAATATTGTTAATAAAAATTATTGTTGTTACATTTTTACAACTTAAAATCCATGTAATCTCTACAGTTGTTCTCAATTTGAAAAAAAAAATTATTACCATTGAATTAATTATTCATATGTTTATTTACATTGTAAGAAAAAAAAATTTATCTCTATGTCACTTAATGAATTTAATTACCTGGGCCCTAGTAAAGAAAATCACCATAAATCATTCCGCACAGATGCCTCCATGCAAAACAACAGCAACAATGAGATAGGGTTTAATCAATATAGATATCAAACTAATTTATAATGTACTATAGTACTTGTTAAATGTGAGCATGTGGTTGAAATTCAATTATATATATATAAATACAAGTATTATTTATGAATTACATATCCTATAAAATACTTCAAAAAAATATTCATTATTTACCAACTAATCCTAGAATGCTTTGTGTTAGGATCCATTGTGCATATGGGTTAAAGAATGATATATAAAAATTTGATGAGTTCTTAGAATAAACGATTTCTTTCATGTAAATATTTATATTGCTTGAACTTTTAATCAATTATACAGTTCTTCATATTTCAACTGCACAAAATATCTTTACACCAAAATTTTACTGTGCAACTTGTTAAAGTCTGTTTTCATTATCACATACGAAAACTAAAAAAAAAATATATAACTTGAAATGCAAAAATAGTAAATATATAAATTGAAAATACACTTGAAATAAAAATATATTTATATGAATGGAAAAAAAATGTTTTACTTTATATTTGTAAACAAAATGTTACTGCCTTTACAGCAGGAAAGACTCGAAAAATCAGATATCTTTCATTCACAAAATCAAAAAAAATTATTTTTAAACAATTCTATTCCTTAAATTGTAATGAGATTTATAATTATCATTATTCCTAGAGACATTATCGTTATCATTTAAATGTTCCTTTCTTTTATTCATTAATAATAATCTATCAATATGTATTTTAAAAATTCTGCCATGATGATTATCTAACATTTGAATTGAATATGTTACATCAGTATGCTTTTTAATTACTTTGTAAGGACCAGAAAACTTTTTGTTATATTTATCCCTTGATTTAATATACACAATATCATTAGGTATTAAGCATCTGAGTTTTGATTTTTCATTATTACTTTTGTTTTGTTTACATTGGGCGTCTGCAATATTTTCATAAGTTTTATCATACATTTTATTTAAATCCGAAAGAATTTTATCCAAATAATGGCCTTTATCTATTTGTTGTACTTGAATATCGGGATTATAAGTATCAAAAATTAATGACAAATTTCGACCGAAATGTATTATATTAGGTGAATATCCAGTTGTGCTATGCTTAGCACCATTATACAAGTTTTTATGAATTCTTGCTGCATTTTTAAAATTTATGCCATCTTTCATTAAAGAATTTATTGTTGATTTTATGCTGGTATTAATCCGTTCACTAACAGAATTAGCGGCAGGATGTGCACAGGTAGTGTGATTCATTTTAATTCCTAATGATTTTGAAAAATATTCAAATATTTCTGATGTAAATTGAGTACCTAAATCTGTTAAGATCATATCAGGTCTGCCATAAGTGCAAATATATGCAAAAAGACAATCAGTGACAGCTTCGGTAGTAATTTTTGTTAATGTAAAAAGTTCTAAATGTTTGCTGAAATGATCAATAAGAGTTAAAATATATTGTTGATTAGAAAAAGGTCCTACTATGTCTAAAGAAACAAATTCAGATGGTCTTTTGGGAATAAAATTATTTTGTAAAGGAGCGTGAGGTATTCTATGATGTTTATTTTCCATACATTTGGGGCAAGATTTAACAAAATTTTCTGTATCTGAATACATACCATACCAAAAATATCTACATTTTAAAAATTGGTAAGTTTTCTTAATTCCAAAATGTGGAAGATGAATTATTGCAAGAACTTTAGATATTAAGGATTTAGGAACAACAATGACTGGAAATTCTCTATCATTTTCCATATGCACATACATTAATAATTTAGTGTCAGAATCAATGAAGTAATGTTGATTGGATTTATTAAATTGTTTGTTTTCAATATTGCTATAAATTTTCTTGATATTTTTATCCAATTTTTGTTCAATTAAGAATGTTTGATTAGAAATTTCCAAAAGGGGGTCTTTGCTTACATTGGTATTATTTATATAATTTTGTTCATCATCATTAGAGTTTTCAATAAAAGGAAATATTTCATCATTCACTTGAAGTAATTGAGGATTACTACATATGTCCTGTTGGGGAGGTTCTTGTTCTAATCTACTAAAATAATCTGCCAAAACATTTTTGACTCCAGAAATGTGCTTAAAAGTAAAAGAATATTCGCTTAACTGAATTAACCATCTAGTTGTTAAGTCCATGGGAGAAGAAGTTTTCTTATAATGTTTAAGGGGTTTACTATCAGATAAAATAATAAAATGTCTATTATACAGATAATGTTTAAAAGCCAAAACTGATTTTACTATAGCCATTAATTCTATTTTGATAGCAGGGTACTTTCTTTCTGCATTTTTAAGTGTTTTGGAAAAATATGACACAGGAGACAGTTTACCATCAAATTCCTGTAAAAGTACACCCGAAATAGCAAAATTTGAACCATCTGTATTTAAAATAAAATCTTTATCCCATTGTGGGAGTCTTATGAATGGTTTATTGAAAAATACCTCTTGTAGAGAATTAAAAACATTCTGATGTTCTTGAGTCCATTTGAATTTAACTTTAGGAGAGGTCAAATCAATTAGCGGTTGAATTTGCTTAGCATAACATGGTATTAAATTTCTATAATATCCACAAACACCAATGAATTTCTTAAGTTGTCGTTTAGTTTTTGGAATAGGAAAAGATGTAATTTTAATGATGTTTGATTCAATTGGTAAAACTTTTTGTTCTGATATTTTAAATCCTAAATAATCAATTTCTTGAAGGTGAAATTTACATTTACTTGGTGAAAGAGTTATATTATATTTAGTTAAAACAGAAATGAGAACCTTTAGTTTTTCTACAGTTTCCTCAAAAGAATTACTTGCAATTACTATATCATCTTGATACGCGAAAATTCCCTCTAGTCGAGTTTCCTCAATTATTGAATCCATAAGGGCCTGAAAAGTTGCAGAAGCTGTTTTTAAGCCAAAAACTAATCTTTTATTTTTAAAAGTTCCCCAAGGGGTTGTAAATGCTAGCTTATCTTGGTATTCTTCAGGGAGGTTCAATTGCCAAAAAGCACTAGGAAGATCATATGATGAAAAGAATTTATAATTAGATAAATTTAGAATAATATTTTGAATCTTAGGAAGTGGGTAAGCCGAATGTTTAACAATGCTGTTAATTAATCGTAGGTCTAAAGCTAATCTAAATTTTTGTTTTTGTTTGGGGTCATTAGTATTCTTTTTCTTAACCAAAAGCATTGGGCAAGACCACTGTGTTGCACTTCTTTCGATCAATCCTGCTTCAACCATTTCATGCAATTGCTTAAGTGTCTCTTGTTGAAGAGCTTGAGGTACAGGAAATGGCAAAGTGCGAATAGGATAATCATGAATAAAAGAAATTTCAGGTATTACTTTATCTGTGTGCCCGAGTGTCTTTAAAGATTTTGAAAAGACTTGATAATTTTCTAACAATAAATGTTTTAATTGCTTTTGTTTTGCTTCATCAAGATGACCTAGCTGGAAATCATCTTCTTTCAATTCCCTTTTTCTTAAGTCCACAATATCTTTTGTTGGTACAATTAAATTTAAAAATTCCTGTCTTTTAGTTTGGTCTAGTTCTTGATTATTGGCAATAGAATCATTTAAATTTAATTTTGAATAGTCATAATCTTGGATAGTATCTATAGGATACATTTGGCCGATAGCTTGTCCTTTATTTAAATGCAAAGTCTCTTCAGATTTATTTTTAAGAAAAATATTACAAGCATAGTACTTATTATTTTTGTTATAGAATCCATGAAAATTTTTAACCTGTTCTAAATTATGTATTGAAGAATATATTTCAATATTTTTATAGTCTATTCTTGGTTCAAAAATTACGTTAGTATTCAAAGGATTCTTAACTATTACTTTAGCATAAATATATTCTTCAGGATTCAACAAAATTTTATGATTTAGTACAGCTTGTCCATTTTGTTTAGTGTCCAAATTTTGTTTGTTTACATTTTGTTTATTTACATTATGAATCTCTCCACAAATATCCGACACAATATCTCCATCAAAATCAATGTCTACATTATCCGTACATTGTTTTTGTCCTATTAATGGTACTTTTTCGCCATTAATTGTTATAAAATTGCCCTTAGGTGACAATTGAATGTTATGCATTAGCATAAAATCATATCCCAATATCCCTTCAAAAACTGAATTATCTAAATGTGTAACAAAAAGTGTATGTTTGTATAGTTTGTTGTTAATTTTAAATGAGATTTGAATACAACTTAAAAATGAAACCTTAGAGTTTATAGTACTAATTGAAACTGAACGTGAAATATATTTATATTTAATGTTATGTTTAAGTTTATTAAATGTTTCATTAGAAATTATTGAAAGAGAAGAGCCTGAATCAATCAGAAATGGGACAGAACAATCTTTAAGTTGTACATTAATGAGGGGTAGTTTAGGTATTTCATTGTGTACATTTGCAATAATTTCATTAAGTTCATTAGTTTGAGTACAACATTCATTTTGCATTTTTACTTTATTAATTGTTTGGGTAAAATTATCTTTCTTTTCATTAATGCTTGACTTATTATTAGCTGATGACAAAAAATTAGGTGATAGCTCAAATGCATCAGCCTTATTTGAGCTAAAATTTAGTTTAAATTGGGGTTAAAAGTGGCGGCATTAGGATTTGGATAAGTTTGTTGTCTATTATCATTATTATAATTAGGATTATTATACGAGTGATCTCGATTATTTTGGTAACTTCTATTTGGATAAAATCTATTGCTTCTAAAGTTCCTTCGAGTTTGAAAATTTCTATTATGTTGATTAATCTGCACATCCGATTGAGAAATATTCAAAAATTCTCTACAAAATTTCATAATGTGACCATGCTTGCCACAGAAAACACAAAAATTCTGCCGAAAGGTATGTTGGTTATTATGATAAGGGGCTTTACGATAATTACTACTATTCGAATAAGTTTTCGATTTAAAATTTCTATTTTTGTTTTCAAATTGTCTCTTTCCCTCAGATTTATTTTTATTATCATTATTATTTGAAACAATATTGTTTATCTGCTCTTTTAAATTTGAAATTTCCGAATTTAGATTTAAGATCTCATCATTACCTTTAAATTGATTGTTAATAGTTGTCTATGTCTTGTTATTGTTGTCTATATTCTGAAGTTGTTGTGCTCTTTCAACAGCATTCTCATAAGTTTTAATATTTTCTTTCAAAATTGTGACCTTAATATCATGAGGAAGAGCTCCCATTAGATGCGTGTACTTTAAAGTATCAATTGCATCTGAATCATTTAAGTTAGGATACACTTTATGGAAAGTTATGTTTATCCTATGAGCTAAGGATCTTATTGTCTCCTGAGGTTTCAACAAAATATTATTCAAAGCAAAAATAGATGAATTATCATCTTGTCTAAAAAAATCCAAAAATTTATGTTTTATTTCAGTCAGTGTTTTCATTTTAACCAATGAAGGTTCTTCAATATAAAATTTTAAAGCATTGCCTGAGATTAAAGATCTAAAAGTTGCAATAGCTTGTTTTTCATCTAAAGAATTTATCTTAACATAATCTTCTAATTGAAGAAAGAAAAACTTTAATGTGGTTGGATCACCAGCAAAGGGTTGGATATGAAAGTTTATATTGTTTTTACGTTTAGACATATTTAATAATCAGATAACTTAAAATTATATATAGATATATAAAATGAAAAATAGTTATACCAATTAAAATATCAAGTTAAGAAAAATAATAATCATTTTTAAAAATGAAAATATAACAGCAATAATAAATTGTAATCATTAAAATAAATAGAATATAAGATATTCATATTAAATGAAAATTAATTCCAAAAATATTTAATGAGAATAAGAAATAATTGCTTTAAAAAAAGTTATGCATTGAAAATATTAAGTACTGAATCTGTAAAATAGTCAGTTAGAAATTGAAAAGCACTAAATGCAATTATCTTATAATTGTGTAATTTTAAAAAAAATTTACTGCAAAAAAAAAAGGCACTGCAGTTAGTGTAAAAAAAAAATTTTCTCCGATTTTGATGAAAGAGAGAAAGAAAAAAAAATTTCACTGTTGAGAGATACACACACAGTTGACTTTCATCTTTTCAAAGTGAGAAACACTTTCTTGAATAACATACTGAAACTGATGAAACCGGAATTCACACTTTTGAAGAGGTAAAAAAAAAAAACCATAGAAATTGATTTCAATCTTTTGGAATAATATGAGAAGCACAGAAGACTCGTTTTTCTTCTAAAAACATCTACTGATGGAAAACTCACTGGTAGGCAGGGCTGTACAGTAGTAGATTAGATATTCATCAGGATCTTGAAGATTTTTGACATCGGCTGGAGTTTCAAACAGGATGCAAATAGGAATATGGATTATACATGGTTGGCAATTTTCTTCAAAGATACGTTTCCCCGTCATTAGGCACCAGTTTTATATAATGATGAAAAGCTTTGCTGCTTCCTTCATTAGGCGTGGTTAATGTATAGTGGAATTATGAATGTTCATTTTGGCCAATATTGAATGAATAAAAACAATAACGTTTCCAGGAAATGATGTACAAATCGTTGAATGTAAATTTAGATTTTATTAAGCATAATTTTGTAAATTATGAAATGGCCATTTCTTCAAAAAAATAAGAAATCCCTTAAAGGGATGAAATAAGAATACTCTCTATTGAGAGATCATAAAGCCAGAACATTTCTGACCGTTAGAAAATTAAGACTGGGAGGCCCAAAGGCCCCCAGCCTCCACCAATTTGAAATTAAAAGTGAATATATTTATTCTCAACGGACAGAGAAAGAGTATGGGTAGGAGATCCAAAATTTGGCGATTTATCATAATATATCATAGCCAAAAACAAAGCCAACTAGCATGTCCACATGGGTTAAAAAGAACACCTTGGCGATCACGAGTCGCCAACAAATTTATGTGAATTATTATAACCATGCAACCGAAACATTTAGCCGTTGGAAAATTAGAATCAAAAGTTATAAATAGATTTTTGTTTTCGATTAGAGGCGACAGTGAATTTATATGTCTGCATAATAATGAGATAAAAAGAAAGTATCCGTTACATTGATCTGGAAGAGAAGAAATAAATATTTTATGTTCGCTTAAAAAGATTAAGTTTTTGATTTATTTTAAAAGTAATTCTATTAATAAAAATAAGCTTAAGTAATGAAGGATATTTTAAAAGATAGAAAATAAATATGTGTATGCCAATTCTGGCATCACAAGTTATTTGAACCGTTCTATGTAAGCCCTCAAAATTTCAGATCGATTAAAAATTTTTTTAAGAAGTTAAAGAATTTTGAAAAACATATGTACTTTTCTCGATTTTTGAGCATTCCACATATGCGGTCTTTTGGTCTTTACATCTTCTAGCAAAGAACTTTTTAATTTTAATGTTTTCTATTTTTTCAAATAATTAATATTGATTATAAAATAAATATTCTTATTCATTACTGTAATTATTGTTATTACAAAGAATTTATTATGAATATAATTAAAACCATATCTCACAGATGTCGCATTTCATCTAAAATCTGTTTGTTCTTGCAAACGATGCTCTGATATTTCGAATCGAAATCAGTTATGGGACATTTTACAACAGGAATGGAACTCTATATCACTTGAAGTGATTAATGGTTTGGTAGACCGAATGCCACGCGTTTGTAAGGCTATAATAAAAGCAAAAGGTGGATGGTTCGAGGAATCTAAGATTTAAATGTTGATTTATTTAATTACAAAATGCGAATAAGAATATGTTAAATATTTGACCTGTTGTAAATAAAATAGTTTAGTAAAAATAAAAATTTTTTATACTATTGTTATTATTTTTTTAGAATTATTTATGTAATTATTGTTATAATTTTTATTTTAATTTAATGTAAAGTAAAAACATCACAACAAAACTAATACATATAAGCAATGAATATAAACAATAATAATTATAGTAATGAATAAGAGTATTTGTCTTATAATAAATATTAATTATTTGAAAATATAGAAAACATTAAAATTAAAAAGTTCTTTGGTAGAAGATGTATAAACCAAAAGACTGCATATGTGGAATGCTCAAAAATCAAGAAAAGTGCACATGTTTTTCAAAATTCTGTAACTTCGTCAAAAAAAATCGAATCGATCTGAAATTTTGAGGGCTTGCATAGAACGGTTCAAATAACTATTTTCTATTAGCAGAAAGTACAAAAAATTTTTTTTGCAACTTTGGCAAGTGTTCAAACTTAACGAATTTTTTCATCATAGAAACAATCCTTGATGAAAAGCTGGATTCAGTTCGCAAAAAACAAAGTATTGTATTTGGATCATATGTAACTAACAGTAGTGGGTTCACTTAATAACATATCAAATTTTCATGCAATTTGAATGATTTTTCGCAGTTCTATGAACATTTGAATCTAGACCTATTCTTTGTAGATTTCAAAATTTTTGCAAACTTTTGACCGGTAGTGTATATTAATATGTGCATATGATTACTTTTTCATATTTATTGGAGTATGCTGATTTTGAAAGATATATTTAATCATTTATATTTGTCCAATAGTCTCTTGCAAAGAAAATTTATTTTTGTAATTTTTAAAAGGTTACAATAAATTATTTTATTTTGAAACAATTATTTTAGCTTGCTTAATGATTAAAAACCTTAGAATATTGAAGCATTAGAACCAAAACATTAAAAACCCTAGTGTGCAAAACATTTAGTATGGTAAATAATTTTTCTCTATACACTTAATTATGAATTATAGAAAAATCAAAAGAAGAAATAATAAATATAGACAATTAGTAATATTCATGGAAACCAGTAGCGTATTTCCTTGCTGTATTTAGACTAAAATAGTTTGATTAGAATAGTTGAATTTTGAAATGTTACTTCCTCAAAAATTTTTAGGGAGAATTTTTGGAATAGAATTTTTTTGCCAACCATTCATTTAAAATTACGTAGATCACGTTGATGTAAAAGTTTGTATACCTCACAAGTTAAAAATTTTTCGGCTATTAATAAAATTCAAATAATCAAAAATAACAAACAATTATAAATAATTACTTTTTGCAGGGATCTTTGAATAAACAGATTTCATATTTGCGGTCAATTTTCTTTTCATTCATATCATTACTTTAAGAGATCACTATTTTTGAAAGCTCTCCTGACTTAACTTATTAGTGCCATATTTTCTAGATGGCATTTGCCCCCATATTTTGAGAGTCAAAATTCCAAATATATCGAAAAAAGGTATGTTCATTAGGATAAAGTACATTTTTGTGCCTGATTTCGTAACTCAACAATATTAAATGCACAAACTTAATAGCATATTTAAGGCAATGTCCTAAATATGCTATTGAGATTGAGTCCTAATGCATGCAAATTGGCTCATTAGATCAAAAGTTATTCAGAATGTTTCACTTTTTTGCGAACTGTATATGCATTATGAAGCCTCTATACTTTATTTTATAAACGTCGTTGAACAGCCGACACAATCTACGTAGCCCTGTAGTTTTGAACCCAATCCAGATGACAAGGGAACTCCTAGATCACGTATTGGGAGAGATTTGCCTTCGCAGAAGACTTTTTGATGGAACTAACCTGCATTTGCGTTACATGAAGAGGAAAGCCATGAAAACTTCCCCTGATAAGCCTGACGGCAAGGAGACTCTAACCCATGATCCTTCTATCACTGACAATTTTGTACGTCAGCACTGTGGTTGGTGTAAGCCAGATGCGGAATTCGTATCGACCAGCCATCGCTGGGAATCGAACCCAGTTCACCTCACTGGAAGGTGAGCGCTCTATCTCCTGAGCCATCTTGGCTCATGGAGCCTCCATAGTAATTATAATTAAATGTCAGTATTTCAAAAAGTTTAAGTGCATATAATTAAACATTTTCTCACATTTAAATGTTTTCATTTTAAGCACTCGTATTTCTAGTGCTTAGCTTCTTCTGCATTATTTTTAATGTCTACCTTATTTTATTTTCACTTTGAAATATAAACTTAAAAGTTCATGCTTTGAAATTTTCACTTACATTCACTGTGATATTTATGAATTATAATAATTATTTTTTGAAAAAGTCGATCTTTTTTAATGAAAATGTTAGCTAAGAGAAATATGGTAGAATTATTGCAGCTAAAATCAATGAACTCTTTCTACAAAAGTCATCGCAATCAATACATAGATTTTCTCTAAGAAAACAGCCATACACTAGAAAATTATTTATTCTTTTCTTCAAGAGAGAATTGTGATTTCTTGGAAAGGGGACATTGACTTAAAGAGAATTTTAGTTTCTTGGAATCACTACGCCAAGAAATTTATCGTTCTAAATAACTAGAATTTCTGCATAAACCTGATTGTTAGAGCTATTCATTGACAAGTATTCGTATTACACCAACATTATCATTAAATCTCATCTTATTCTAAATTTCATTATTATTCAAATGTAGAGAAAATTTAGCTTTGATCCTTCGGTTTTCCCCAGAAATTTAATCGTGGAATGATGAATTTTTTGCTTAATGTTTAAATTTTTTTATTTCTTTATTTAAAATTTATCCATGTTTTATCTGTTTTGCTATTAAAACAGATTCAAAACATATTTAAAATGCCATCGTTTAAATTTAAATAATTGTTAAAGAAATTAAAAAAAAAAAAGGTTTAAATTTTTTAGTAGGCTCTGATCACTTAAATTAAATGCTCTATACTATGATTTTTAAATATTTTGCGGCTTAGGTAAATGATGAGGGCCACGTACGTGCAAATATATAGGCAAAAATATTCAGTAGTAGAGGAGGATAACAGTTTTTAGTGTAAAGTGCTGATTTTTTTTCAAATTTCATTTAAATTTTATTTTAAATGTCATTCTTGGACAGGATGAAGTCAGCCACTTTTACAACTGCATCTATAAAACGTTAAAAAAAAATTCGGACTCAAATTCTCTCGATGGATAATGCAAGGAGGAAAAACTCTTGTCAAATTACACGTGCTGTATGGTAGTGACATTTATTTAAAAAAAACTCTTTTAATTCTGGTGAACAAAACCAAAAAATGAAATGCAAAGCAAACGGTATTTAAACCATTTATTTGGTAATTTTTCCGTTCATATGGTAATGGTTTAATGGAAATTCCAGTTTTCAAAATTACAGCTCATATTACCGCACATTTAGTAAAAATTACAAAACTGAAAAGTAAATTTAATCGAATAAATAGTTTTTATGCCATGCTCTAGGGCAGGGGTAGGCAACGCGCGCCCGCGGGCGCCATGGCGCCCCCCGATCGATTTTTAATACGCCCTCGCTGGACTAATGTAAATGTATGATAGCCAGAGCGATTTACTTAACTCTTGTCAAATGGTGATATACAGCAAGTAGTCAGTTGAGTTTAGGATTGTGCATGATTATCTGTAAAATATGCGCCTTCGGTGATTCTCAAATTTAGTATTGCGCCCTTAAGGACAAGCAGGTTGCCGACCCCTGCTCTAGGGTATCATAGTAAAATTACCAAATTTTCCAAATTTTATCACATATTCTAAAATCATATTTTATACTTAATTTTACTAAAATCATTACCAAAGCACTTTAGCAAAAATTACAAAGCTTTTTGTTGTTTTCAAAGAGCCAAGAGCATAGTAAATGTAAAAATATTCTAGCAGTTTTGATAATACTTTCTTAAATGTGCAAAAGAAAAAAAAAGACTCTAGCGTTAGAATTTTCCCATGCTTTTGCATCAGATTTTAATAATGTTCAATGATATAAGTGTTTATTCTACTTGCATTAATTGGCTTAAGAGAAGCGTATCTTTGTTTAAGCCATTTAAAAATAAAGCTGCGTAAGATGAGGCAAAAATTATTTATTATTCCTTCTTCAATAGATGAATTTTCAGCAATGGCTGGTTGATATGAATACCGCCCCCGACTAACCATGGGAGGTTTTCGCCGTTTTCTTCTCCAACGCTAAGGCAAATTTCTTCCAATGCTTGATCCAGGGGTTCCAGGGCTCCAGGGGAATTGAAGATAAGTAGTTGTTAACGCAAAATTGGGTCGGCAGTTCAATGACGATTTAAAGTAAAATATTAGCTTCAGTCATGATTTTTGACTTCCAGTTATCATCGGAAATAGTACTCTTTAAACAATCTTTTCTTCTTTCTTTTTTTAAATTTCATCAGCGGTAAACGCCTTCCTCTATAGTTTTAATTAGTATTCCGTTATCTGATAATAATCCAGATGTAATTCTTTACTAAAATATTAAAATTTTATAAGATTATAGTTCGGAATTTTTTCCAAGCTAACGCAAAAATAATAGTCAATTTTTTTGTTGCGTTAAATATATTTTTTATCTAAGAAATAAGCACTGATGTTTGCTTTTTCAAATTTGTTATAAGGAATTAAAAATAAATTATTTATTAAAGCCAATTATTTAAATTTATTTTCAACTTTACTCAAGCTTCAAGCTTGACTCACAGTTGAAGCTATTATCGTTGTTTATATTGAATCCTTATCTAAAAAATCATATTCTGTTACTCGTATGTTAATCAAAAATTTCGTTAATCACAACTTCGTTTATCAAGTACGTTAATCAAAAGCTATTTTAATAAGAAAGCTGTTCTTTCTTTAACGTATCCTAATGAGCTTTAGAATGTTTAAATACCAACTAAAATTTTTCTTACATTTTCAAATGTTACTATCGAAATTTTTTTTTGTAGAATTGTATAAATGAAAAACTTCCAATTAGAAATGTAAGCTTAAAAACTCTACTTCAAACACAAAATTTCTAAAAGCAAGAGCAGAGGATATAGATTACATAAATGCCGAATAAATTTTAAATGTAGAATCAATTAAATACAGGAGAAAATTTTTTAATTTATTATATACTAGCCGCCTAAGGCGGCCAGCTGTCCGCCACGCTAAAGGTTTTCACAAATAAAGTTTTTTAAAACATAGCAGGAAATCTCAAGATTAGTAGCATCGTATGCTTTTATATATAATATAGCTACAACGCTTAAGAAAAAAAGAACTAAAATGCTAAATACATGAAAAGAACACGAAAACGAATTAATTTTTTATGGTATCAATTTCTATTTCTATGTAATTTTTTATGGTATCAATTTCTATTTCTATATCGCTACACAAATTATCGTCTTCGCTTAAGAAAAAAAAATAGAGCGTGGAAAGAAGAAGAAAAAACTTATTATAACAATTATGAATAGCGACAAATATATCAAAGCGAAGCGTTCTATTTACGTATCGAATATGTTGCCACATTTTTAATACAAAAGTTAAACTTTTCTCCATTTTAATAAATGTAAACTAATGCGAAGCTTACAATTAAATTATTAATTCCTTCGTATATTATTGGTTTCAGTTGTCGAAAATTAATATTTCGATTGTAAGGTTCGCATTAGCATACATTTATAAGAGTGGAGAAAAGTATATGCATTTTTTAATATTTTTTTTAATATGGTTCTTTGAAGACGAAAAAGCATAGATTTTCTTACAAAATGACTGATAACTAAAAAACTAATCCAAATTTTTGCAAAAGAAAAAAAATACTTCTTCATTATGTCAAAACACAATTATGTGCCGAGTTTCGTGCCTGGGCGAGGCTTCTGGGGCGATAGATTGTGATTACAGACACACACACAGCCGCGTTTATTATTATGTATAGAAGTTATGTTAAATTAAATACTCAAATCATAAAAACTAGCATTAAATATTAAGAACTTAAGTTTTAATAAATCTATTCTCTGACGATAGCTACAATAACTTATTGCCCTTTCCTATTTAAAGTAATCATTAATAAATTCTCACAAATAGTAATCATAAATTTTATGCAATAATATATATTTTCATACAATATGGAATTTATCATTCAAAAGTTTTAGCAGTTCTTTTAAAAGAAAGAAATAAGAATAAATTTCGTCTTTTACAAATTGGCAAAGAAATAATTCTAAGAAAAATAATTTTTATACATTCTCGAAGAGAATAGTTAATGAACGAATCCGAAGAAAGCAACCACACATTCTCTAAGATTTCCATTTTTAGTTTCTGCGAGTTTGAAAAAGATCGATTTTTTTTGGAAGATATTATTATTCACTTCTCTTTTAAAGTTACTGAGAATCTCAGAAACTTGATATTGATTCACTTTTATTTAGAAGTCTGCAATAAATTTTCCATCTTATATTTCTTTCTGTTTTCGAATTTCACTTATAACTTTTAAACAAAAGTTTTATGAAACAAATTTTCCGTTTTGCTTAATATTGCTTCACCGTAACAGGTAAATGGAGAATTTCAGAATTACCAACTGTCAGTTTCTAAAATAGAATTGAGCCAATATAGTTTTGTGTTAGTTTGAAATTAGTTAGAATTAGTTTGTAAGGAATTAGAATTTAAATCGAGGGGTGAAAGCTATTTTTATATTTTTCTGAATTAAATGTGGGTGTAAATGACGGGTTGTCTGGACAATTTTGAATTCCAACTGAAGATTCGATGCTTATAATCACGATCATAACAATTCAAAACAGTTGAATATGGTAATATACTGAAGAGCCAAAAAAAAATTGGCATACCTGCCTCATATCGTGTAGGGTCAACACCTCCTAGAAAAGAGCAGGCCTCAGCACGGGTTATCATAAATATCCTTTAGTAGTCCAAACGTAATGACATACTTCGTATTTTCAACCACTGCGCAGCTTAGTACCCTGAACGCAATGACATCTTTCTTATTTTTCATCTACTGCGCAGTTAACTTCGTCACATCGGACTAGTAAATTGATCCGTGCTGAGGCCTTCATTCTAGGAGGTGTTGGTAGGGGCCCCCGCGAGCACGCAGAAGTGCTGCAACACGACGTAGCATGGATTCGATCAATGTGTGAAGTAGTGCTGGAGATAATTGACACCATGAATCCTGCAGGGCTGTCCATAAACCAGTGGGAGTAAGAGGGGGTGGGGATATCTTCTGAACATCACCTTGCAAGGCATCCCAAATATGTTCAATAATGTTCAATAATTATGTTTTACCGGACTTTCGATACTCACGGTATACTCGCGAAAATCGAAATTTCATTGCTATCTCGGAGATGCAATGTCCCATCTCTCGTGCGCCGGCTATAACACCACATTCAAACTCACTTAAATCTGTAGGCATTGCAGCAGCAGTAACCGATCTAAGAACTGTGCTAGACACTCGTTGTCTTATATACGCGTTGCCGATTGCAGTGCTGAACTTTGATTGGCTCCATACCCCTCTATTTGCATACTCATGCCTGTACCAGTTTTTTTGGCTCTTCAGTGTACTTTCATTTCGATAATGGGAAAGATAAAAGGGGTCTCTCGCAGTTTCGCGAGACGCACTGTAGAGTCAAGATAGCAAGTTCCAATACTACCTCAACGCTGGAAGCACCCTTGTGATGTCCTTCTCTTACTTATGCCATCCATCGAGCGCAATAAGTTTGTATGTGGAAAGAAGTAATGCAACAGTAATTCTATCTTTGGAAAGAACGCCCCACGTTAGTCTTCTGGAGCAGTGGTGGTGACTATGGTGACGAGGTATAACTATTTTAAATAGGAGTTTTGGGTCAGAATTTAAGACAGGTTTTGGTTCGGGCCGGTGAGTCTTTTAAAACCGCTATTTCTTATTTGCGCACTAGCAGATGGCTTTAGACTTGGTGGCTAGGGGAGTTCTCTTTACAGACAAACTATAGATATAGTACTTTATTTACGTCGCACTAGATATGCACAATAGGCAATTTTATTTTTTTATTTTATAACCATCGCTGAACAGCCGACCCAATTTTATGGGTATACGACTACTAATGTTCAACTCCGTAGCCTTGTAATTTTGAATCCAATCCAGAAGACAAGGGAACTCCTGGATCGAATATTGGGAGAAATTTGCCTTCGAGGAAGACTTTGTGATGGAGCTAACCCGCATTTGTGTTACATGGAGAGGAAGACCACGAGAACCCCCCACGGTTAGCCTGACGGCAAGGGGACTCTAATCTATGATCCGTCTACCACTGAGGATATTTCACGTCTGCACTGTGGTCGGCGAAAGCCGGATGCGGAATTCGTATCGACTGGGATTCGATCCGGTTTCGCCTCATTGGAAAGCGAACGCTGAGCCATCGCTGCTCTCACAATGGGCTATTGGCGTCGATCTGGAAATCATCTATGAGGATAATCAGAATGAATGCCTTCACTATTTTGATCCTCAGTAGAGGGGATAGATCATCCGATTTATTAGCCCGACAACCAACACGCGAAATAAAGCACTTTACGGTTGGAGAGTTTAACGAGGATCGAAACCATCCACCCTCGATCTCTACGCAGATTAATCACAGTGGTCACTCATTGACTGCTTCCAGAAGTCATGTTAGACTTCGATGATCTACTGGAAACAGTGTCTTATGATCAGTTTACGGCGAGATAGGTATTTATTAGAAATAATTGTATACTCGGTGTTATTGAATGGCCATGGGTTCAATTCTGGAGTCTTACAAAAAATTCATATAACCAAGTGCAAGTTGAGTTTAGAAGTAGTTTTTGTTATAATGAGGAAGGTAAAAGGTGTGGTCTCCATGGCTGAACGAGCTTTCCGCAGCTCGGAGGTAGAGGGTTCGTGTCCCACTGTAACTCTGGATATATCTTTGTGATGTTATTCTCTCAATTGTGTTATCTGTTTGTCAACTTGACAAGGGCTTATAAGCTTTATTATGCAATGAACACACAAGCCCACATAGGTATATGACACGATAAAAAAACTAATAAATTTAAAATATGAGTGTATTAATATTTACTTAGTTTCTTAAAAAAATTATTAGGTTTTAAATAAATAATAAAGAAAACATTGATGCATTTAAACAGCAATTTCATGAGAGAAAATATTAATTTCTAGACATTAAACCTGAAAGAAGAATAAATGCTTTGTTACAAAAAGAATGAATTTTGTTTCAAATCCAGAATTAGTTTTTTATCCTTTTTTTATTATTAGTAAATTTTAATCATTTGAACTATCATTTAAAATGTTCTAAATCACATTAATAGTAATATTATTGATATTATCACGTTTTTGGTAATAATGATCAAGAAATGAAAGGCATTTAATTTGTTTAAAAACAATTTTGTTTCAATAAAATTATTTAAAATAATGTGTTTTTATGAAAAATTAAGAATGCTGATTAATGTGTAATACTTTATATTAAAAAAATTGGGTATTAAATTAATTTTGTTCTTTATCTCTTTAATGCTTACGAAATATTACGTATTATTTGTTTTCGGAATGCACGAGATAAATGTTAATAAAAGTAAAGTGTTAATAAAAGTTTTTTAAAGTATTAAATTTATTATATAGGTTGAGTGTTTTTAAAATCTGCTCATAATTTTTTTTTTCGAAACTTGTTTTTTTTTTTAGTTTCTTACATGTCCTAGAATTAATTTTTTCCCTCAATTGAGGGCAGTATTTTGTAAAAATTTTGCTTATTTTTAATTTTTTGAAAAAAAAATACTTTTCGTCAAACTTACATTTTTTTAAAAAGTTTTCCTAAAAAGATCACTTAATAGTATAAAAAGTGAAAGAAAAGTAAAACAAAATATTTAAAGAAGATGCAAAAAAAAAATGGAAATTTACTATCTTTCGAAGAATTATAAAAAAATTTTGTTAGTTGTAGCTTCTTAAATATAAAATAAACAAAATTCACGAGTACCCTAATCAGCTCAGGACTATTAAATTAACATAAAATTTAACCAAATTTTGACACCGTAAACCGTTTTGAAATTACCATAGATCTTTCATATTTTTTTTAAAGTTACAGAAGAACTGATATGGACAACAAAAGAGGATAAACAAATGTGGATTTTACGAAAAACCACATTCTTCTAATTAAATAAAATATATATTTATATGTAGTTAAGATACATAATTTAAAGTTCTTTCAATCAAACATTTTACTACTTAACATTGTTCGAAGCCATTCAACTCAAATAACGTGGTAAATCATGTATCAATTGAATTTTATTTATTCAGAACTGTTTAACATGGAATTGTTTTACATAGAAAATATATTCTGAAAATAGATTTATTCCTTTTAGGAAACGCATTTTTGCAAAAAAGTTTAAATCGATGCATTTTCTCCAGGTCTTCTAGATTTCTCAGAATAAAATGTTTCTAAGAAATGATAAAGTATGTAACAAAATAGTTTTCGCCTATAATGCGATTTTTTTGAAGGAGACATAGAAAAAAAAAGAGGCAAAAGCATAAAAGGAAGAAAAAAAAATGTATCGTACATAGGAAAATATTGTATGAAATATCACCAATATTATTGAATGAGCCGTGGTGGCAAGGGGGATAGAGCGTTCGACCAATAAGGTAATCCGTATTCGAATTCCAGTGATGTCTGGTCGATACGAATTCCGCAACCGGCTCGCACCGACCACAGTGCTGATGCAAAAATATCCTCAGTGGTAGACAGATCAGGGGTTAGAGTCCCCCTACCGGGAGGCTAACCATGAGAGATTTTCGTGGTTTTCTTCCCTATGTAACGCAAGTGCGCTTTAATTCCATCAAAAAAGTCCTCCACGAAGGATTATTTCATTCTCTAGGAGTTCCTTTGTCTTCTGGATTGGGTTCAAAATTACAAGGCTATGGAGTAGAACATTAGTAGTCATAAATCTGAAAAATTGGGTCGGCTGTTCAACGACGGTTGTAAAGTAAAATACGAATATTATTACATGAAGCTGTGATTCTGTGAGCCTTTGTTTCTTCCGGATATAGCGCTCGCCTTTCAATGAGATGAACCGGGCTTGAATCCCGGCGATTCGAATTCCGCATCCAGCTCGCACTCACCGTAGTACTGACGTAAAGTATCCTCAGTAGTAGACGAATCATGGGTTTGAGTACCCTTGAAATCAGGCTAACAGTGAGAGGGCTTCGTGGTTTTCCTCTCCATGTAACGCAAATGCGGTTTAGTTCCATCAAAAAGGCAGAATTTCTGCCAATACCTGAGACAGGAATTCCCTTGTCTTTTGGATTTTGTTCATAGCTACAAGGCTACGGAGTTGAACAATGGCCGTAAACTCTATCTATATATGTTTATTATTTTTAATATTTTGCTTAAACATTTTTGGAAAAAGTTTAACTAAGATAAAAAAAAAATTATATTATTTTAAAGAATGTAATTTAACTAGTAAAAATTCTAAATCTGAGCAAAATCAGTCAAATAGTTCCTAAGAAGTCGAATTTTTAATCTACGATTTTTTTTTAAAATTCGATTTCTCATCTAATTTTGATTTCTCTCAAATTTTGTATCTCTCAAATTTGCCATTTAAAGTTACATTTTCTAAAATTGCATACGAAATTGTATACATAATTGTAGGGGAGAGTGAGGTCAATTGTAACAGAGCAAAAATTTCGAGTGTCGGGTTCTAGATTTGGTTCCTAGGTGGCGCACAAGGTGTATTTAATAAATCTACATGTACACCCCTGCTGGCAACCATTTTTATGTACTTTTGAAAGAGTTACATCACAAAAGATATTTTCACGCTACGTAAGTACTTTTTTTGGTATTAGAATATTATATTGTAACAAAGTAATTTTGTTTAAACAAATAAAAATTATTAACCGAATATGTAAGAGGACACCTTAACTAACATTTAAAAAAAAAGATTAGTTTTGTTAATTAGCTAGCATTGTTTTTAACAGATGAAGCTGAAATGGCGTCTTGGGTACGATTGTAAAGGGACAATTGTAACAGCTGAAAATAAATAATCTTATGTTTACAAACCATTACTTAACTCTTTAAGAACCACCAATAGAATCCTATATCATTTATATTATGTTGCATGTGCATTATTTTATTTGTCACCTTTCACAGCATGAATTAAAATTTTTAACCCCTTAAAGTTAAAAGTTTAACCCTTTAGGTCTCTGCTCATTATTATTTTTACTCTTAAAATATCACTACTATTTTGATCAATAAAAACATATATCACAACTATGATAATATGTATAATTAACTATGTTTTAGTTAAATTTATGAGCTGTTACAATTGACCCCGTAAGTGGGGACAATTGTAACAAGTGCACGACTGTCAAAAATTGTTAATAACTAAAATAATAACATTTAAAATAAGGTATTTTTTTCTAGTAGAGGATAGTCTACTTTACTCGTCTGTCAATAAATGCTAATAATATATTTGATTTTTTGTTAGTTAAAAATAGTTAAGTAAAAAATGTTACAATTGACTCCACTCTCCCCTATTCAGTGATCAATTCAAGTTTTTACGGCAAATATTGAAAAATAATGAATAATTACTAAAAGTTATTTTTTGCTTGGAATTATCTTTAGAAGAACGAATTTTATAATTTTGTGCAAATATTTTTCATTTGGCTTTAAAAGTTCTTGAGAAATGGTGAAATACTCAAACTGTGGGTAAATACTCAAATGGTCCAAACTTTGGACCGCTCTCCTGAGCAAACTATGAGGATCATATTTCAAAAATTGCGACTATCCCTTATATTTTGGGGATCAGAAATCCGAATTCGTCTTAGAAACAGTATGTTTATTTCGAGAAATCACTTTTTCGTGTCTGATTTCGGAACTTAAAAAATATCGTCTGCACTAATTAATTAGCATATTTGAAGTCACCCATCGAACCATTAAGATTGAGTTCTAAAACGTGAAGATCCGATCATTAGATCAAAAGCACATATTCTTACATATATTTAGGTGGGTCCATTTATTTCTTCGCGTCCTGTACATATTCTCACAACGTTTTAAAAATTTTTAATTTCTAAAAATTAATTCCATTGAGATTTCTTTGTCAAAGATTTTTCTTAGAAAGACAATAATTAGATAAATACTAACATAATTTTTCACGCGATGGCCTAAGTAATCCCTTTCATTAGAATACATTTAAAATTTATATCCAGTTTTAAAGTAAACAAAATATATCAAGTTAAAAAAATAAAACAATATTTAGGTTAAAAAATTAAAATAAAATCATTTGTTCAAATTTTGAAAAGATAAAACTTAAATAATTTTATAAAACTTGCAAGAATAACATTGGATTGTTTAAATATCATTCAGACATAAAATGAGTAAAATGATTTAATTTTATGATAAATTTTTAAAAACAATCAACTTGTTTTAAAATAGAATTTTGATAGAATTGAAAAAAATGTATTTAAAATTTTAAAACGTCAGTATTAAACGCTATAAAATATTTGAAATAGATGGGGCATTTATTTCCGGAAGTGACTTTCAGTGATCAATATTTAAACTAAAAAATCAAATAAATTATTCTTTACAATGGGAGGATAAATTCCTTAAGGATATTGTTGAATTTTTGGCATCTGTTTTTGAACTTTCCCCATGTTTCGAAATCTCGTGGTAAAGAGATCCTTTACTTTATTGGGAATAAAAGGACGTTTTAAAATATTCTTGGTTGCATTTTTGCTTAACTAGCGAAGCATGATGACATCAATAAAAATCGAATTGACTTGTTCTTTAATGATTTGTTATTATAACCATACTTTATTTTGAATAAAGTTTTTACTAATATTTTTACTAATATTATATAATTTTTTTACTACTATTATTAAATTTTACTAATATTATATAATTATAATTTTTTACTAATATTTGGCAAGTGACAAAACTAATAACGAAATGAATAATAGGAATAATTCACATTTTTCAATGATCAACAAATTATTTCTATTTTATTTAAAAAATATTTATAATGGTTTTTGTCAATACTATTTTTTTAATCTAAATTATACCAATCACTGATATTATTTCGTTTTTATTCTTTAATAATAGTCATTGAACAGCCAGCCCAATTTTTGAGTTTACGACTACCAATGTTCAACTCCGTAGCATTGTAATTTGAACCCAATATAGAAGACAAAAGAATTCCTGGATTAAGTATTGGGAGACATTTTTATCTTTGTGAAGAATTTTTTTGATGGAACTAACTTGCCTTTGAGTTACATGGAGAAGTAAACCTCGAAAATCTTCCACGGTTAATCTGATGGTAAGAGGACTCTAAATCCTGATCCACTGAGAATATTTATCGTCCGAACTGTGGTCGGGGCTAACCGGGTGCGACCAGCTATCACTGGGATTCAAACTCGGGTCACCTCATGGGATGTGAGCACTTCCCTGAGCCACCACAACTCAAATGAGCACCGAGAGTTTTTTATATTTCAGATGCTTTTGATTTAAGAACTTTAATTTAATTTAAACAATTAATTATTTAGTTTTAGCATCCTTGTTTTAATTTAAACATCCTTCAAAGTAAAATACAGCTACATGTGCGGTATTGGTGACGTTTCTCAGTTCCCATTTAACCTCTAGTCCATGGAAAGTCGTACGAACCCCCGAAAAATACACCACAGTAAATCAAGTTAACAAAATAGAAATCATTTAATATTCCTTGGGTGGCTCGGTACTATTTGCACGGTACCCTTTCGCGGCTCAGGGGTTGGAGACCGCTATATTAAGGGATTCTGACAACTGTTCACACACTTATTGCTAAAAAATTTTTTATCGACATTTTTATTATTTTTTATTGAGAAATAGATCACTATATTGAAATTTCAAAATGCTCTTATTCTCTATGAAGTAAAAAATGATGCACATTTGGAGTTGCAAATTATTATTTAAGAGCAAAAATGCTATCAAAGTCTAATAATAAATCACTATTGAAAAACCAATACGATAAATATCAAGATCTGTTTGAATTTTAAGGGAATAAGAAAGAAGTTGAAAGACACGAGTACTAAGAATATCTCCAAGTTTCACAGTACAGCTTAACTAATTGTTATATTTTTTATCCCGCCTTTCTTACTAGCGTTGCGTAATTGTTTCTTTCTAGAATAAAGAAGTAAAACTCGTCCTTTCTTCAGTAAGATCATAATTAACGATGACAAAATAACTCATAATTATTTTCTAACTGTAACTGCAAGTCTCTAATTTGAATTAGAAATTTTTGAAAAGTACGAAAAGTACCATCTAGTGATCAAAATTTGAACTATGTTTTTATCGCAGAAGCTTTTTCATAATAACCAAACTTCATCAAATCTAATACGTAAATAGGGATCTAGGTTGGTCTGAATAAGATCGCTTTAATTATAACCACCTTGTATTAATTTGCGACACTAAATGATTAGGCGTTTTCGGCTTAATTTTTCGAAAGGGATTTCAAATATATATCATAAGGGTAGTGATTACGGAACACCCTGTATACAGCAGCATAATAACTTAATATAAGTGTGAAATAAAGTTTAAATATTCTTATAGTTTAAATATCACAGTAGGAAATTCGGTCACTTTTAAAATCGTTTCTCTAATTATTATTTTCCCACAAGGATCCGCCAATCTCTGCCTCATCAACCTCAACTAATCTGAGTCTTTTAATAGATCACTTTACATCTAGTTGAGGACAGCTTATCGTCTAAGGATTAAACATGATACGTTGCTCAATGACGTCTTCGCGTTAGCATGATTAATTACACTTCTAACCATGTCTCCTTCAGACAGATATTGCCACAGAAAGAAAAAAACGCACTTAATTAGATTTTATATTTGCTTGAGTGTCAAGTATAATATTTATAATTTCAAGTATATTACAGTTTTAAAAGTATTGTTATTGCAAAGTTCATTTGGAAGCATCAGAAAAATATTTGTGTAAGTTTTGGTAACATAAAGTTCTAATAATAAAATTCTTTTGGAAATGTATTTAAATAAATTTCCGGATTTATGAAAAAAATTTGCCTGTTGGAAAGAGATACAATTTCTGAATGCTCTCAAGAAAGAAAGGAAAACCAAAACTTAAGGGTTTCTTTAGTTTTTACTAAATCATAGACTTAAAAAAATATTTAAATATAAACTTTTAATAACAAATGAAGTAATAAAAAATAAACGTAATAATTGATCTTCGAAGTTCAAGTCCAAAAGGCCAGAAGACATAAAAACAGTTTGGTATAGTTGCCTAACCATTCGAGCATATCTTTTAGTATATTCTCAGAAAAAAAAAACCATATTTTGACAGCTTGAATTTTAAATCCATTCAAAATTAATGCGATTGATTTTATTTTATAACTAGTGTTGAACTGTCGTCCCAGTTCTTAGTACCTTACTTTGTAACTTTAACTTCATCACCTTATCATTAACTTCAACTACCTTACCTTGTAACTTTAACAAGGGAACAACAGTAACTAACAGAAGACAAGGAAACTCACGGATCAAGCATTGAGAAACACTTTTTTTGCTGGAACTATCATGCATTCCCGTTGTATGGAGAGGAAAACCACGAATACCTCCAACGGATAACCCAGTGGAAAATGAATTCTTAACAATCATCCACAAACTATTGAGCATATTTTATTTCAATCAATGCGAGTCGGAAGCAGAATTCAGTTTGACCAGCCATCTTTGGGATTCGAACCTAGATCGTTTAATTGGGACGCAAACTCTCTATCCTTTAATGTACAACAGCGTTTACGACAAGGTGTAACTAGGGATTCCAAAGATTCTCTCTCCAAAGATTCGCGACACTGCAATTTTAGAAATGACACTTAAACACACATCTACTTTACATTGTTTCACCTCACACTATTGATGTGCCAAAGTTGTAGATTAGTTAACACTCAATATTTGAACTTTTGGCACTTTGTTTCAATTATGGCACTTGGCACTTTGTCTCAATTATGGCACTTTGTTCAATATGTGTCACGGCGAAAGACCGAAATCGGTGGTTGTTGACTTTCACCGGTGAATATCGACAAACACCAAATACGTCGGTGAAAGATCAAATATTTCATTACATTCTTGTACATTCGGACCTTCACCGGTGTATGTCGACAATCACAGATATGCTTTGGTGAATGTCCGAAATATTTATTACATTCGATTTGATATGAATTTATTTATGGATGTAATTACATTTATTCGATATTTTAACCCTACACTGATGTTTTTTAAGGTTAAGTGCCACTGCCCGGTATACATTTGCCCGGTATACCCTACACTGATGTTTTTTTAAGGGTAAGTGCCACTGCCTGGTATACATTTACCCGGTATACCCTACACAGATGTTTTTTTAAGGTTAAATGCCACTGCCCGGTATACATTTGCCCGGTATACCCTACACAGATGTTTTTTTAAGGAGAAAGTGCCATTGCCCGGTATATATTTGCCCGATACTCCAAACACTGATGTTTCTTCTAATCTATCGTCAGTAAGTATTAAAATATAGAACAAATATAAATATATCAAATAAATATAATAATATTAACGAATAAATTAATATAAAATTGGATATAACAAATATTTCGGACATACACCAAGCGACTACGTGAATGTTGACATTCACTGGTGAATGTTGACATTCTCCAGATTTCGGTGTTTCACCGTAACATATGCACTTTCTGTATCATGTAGCTAGCCTATACTTGCATATTTTCTATTTCATTTTAAATTAAGCTAATTTCGTTTAAATTCGCGTTTTATTCAACTCCATATTATTATTTAACGTATGAATTAATTCCTACATTCCATTTTATCTTTTTTGGTCTCATATTTAAATATTTGATGCAACTTAGGAAGAAAAAAAAAACTTTTGTAAAACAAGAGAAAAAGAAACATATATTATTAGTTTCTTAATAAACTAAGCTTCATGATTCTTTTTTTTAATCACGCTAATCTTATTCGCAAGTTGAACTTTGCTTCATTATCATTATTACTTTGTCGAATTAATTATGGCTTAAGGCTCAAACCATGCGTCTGATGATAAGGATAATTATGCAACTATGGAAATTTATGAGAAGCACTTCCTATGGCTTAGAAGATTTATGTTGGTTGTTCATTACCTCGTATTACATCTATCTGGTTTACATTTTCTTTTAAAAAGAAAAAAGTATTTGTTTAGAATAATTAGTATTTGTTTGACATTAAACGAAGACTCTGAAACTCATTTGTGAAAATTTGTTTTTGATTTTACCAAGAATCTCCCTTTAAAAAAATTGTATAATAATATTTTTTTAATTTGAAAATAAATTAAAATTTACCCACGTGTGATATTTTAAAGCTTATCTTTTTTAGCGTTATGCATCCGTATGGTACGTTTTCTTGCTTTACCTATTTTTTGAATTAATCGAGAGCGTTAAAAATCAGTTTTGGTTTAAAAATTAAATTTTAAAAGTTTTTATTTGAAATGGTAATTTAAAGAACAATTGTTTATTGTTGCGAGAATGATAGGTGACTTTCGAAATACTGGTATTTGTATGAAATGAAAATGCGAAAAATGATTATATTCTTTGTACCCTCTCATTAAAAAAATATGATAAACGTGAATGTGATTTTTATAAATTTAAATTATCCTTTTGAAATCGTGAAACTGTTGATTCAAAATTTCTAAAATAGGAAAAAAAACTGAGAAATGAGTTAGTGTAGCTGTTTTGAAATGAATCTGAGTACTTGCAGTAAGTAAATCATAATAATGAAGTAAATCATAATAATGAAGTAAATCATAATAATGAAGCAAATCATAATAATGAAATAAATCAAAACAACCTACTTTCTTCTTTATGTTAAAATAAATATAAAACCATATTAAGAACAACATTGATGGGAGGGGGGAGTCCTAAATATGTTTTTTTTAAACTTCAGAATTTCTCCGACACGATTACTTAAGAAAATATCCAATAAAATAAGTTTTCAAGCGATAAAATTTAAGAAAAGAAGATTTTTTACGTCGTGAAATAATTTAAACAATTGAAAAAGTTAGAAAGTTAAATTCAATAGACACAAGAAACTAAAACATATAAATTGAATCACGTCTATACTTTTTTCTTTAAAACTCCACGGTGACTTCTTCAATAAATAAGTTAAAGAAAACAGTTGAATTTAAACAGGGTAACTTATTCTGTCATTTAAGATGACTTTTCTATTAACTCTTCTCTCTTTACAAATGTCAAAAATGTCACGAACCGATTTTCTTTCTTCCCAAGTTTTACCGGAATCGGCATACTTCAATTGTTCTATAAATGAAAGAATATATTTTATAGAGAAACTGTTTCTACGCTTGTAACAGTGAGGTGGTGCACCTTTTTTTGTAAACTTAGATCGAATTCCTAGTCTAGTTCTGCTTCAATGATTTTTCGAACCGTCCTATTTCCAACTTACGAAGATCGTCGATTAGGTTATAGTACTGATATAATAACTTCTAAAAATATTATGTGAATATGTGAAAACTATTCAAGCTCCAACATAATTTATTTTGAATGCTGATCAGAGCAAATAGGAGATTAAAGCATTATAAAAAAGCTAAATTGTCTCAACACTGTAAAAAAAATCTGTTCCAAACTCGGATTCAGATCAAATCATGGTAAAAAGTACTGACAACCTGGGTGCATCATCCGTAAAATACATATTATCGTAATTTTTCGTCATATTTAATACCGTAATTCTTATAGAAATCATTAATTACAGTGATTCATCTATCTTACTGTAAATGTTACTGTAAAAATTGCAAGAAATCATGATTGTGGTAAAAAGATATTTCATGGTAAAAATTGCTGTTACTTTATACTGTAATTCGACTGTAATGTGACAGAACATGCTCACAGCCTACGAATGAGATGACCCGGGTTCGAATCCCAACGATTGTTGGTCGCATCGACCGCAGTGCTGGTGTAAAAATATCCTCAGTGGTAGACGGATCATAGATTCGAGTCCCATTGCAGTCAGGCTAAACATGTTAGGTTTTCGTGGTTTTTTCTCAATGCAACACAGATGTGGTTTAGTTCCATCAAAAGCAAATTTCTCCCAATATTAGATCGAGGAGTTTCCTTGTCTTTTGGGTCAGGTTTAATAAAACAAGGCTACGGAGTTGAACATTGGTAGTCGTGAACTTAAAATATGAACAGCTGTTCAACGATGGTTTGAAAAACATTTTCACAAATTCTGATAAACTTTCGTTTGGAGTTTAAAAAATATATTAAACTGCAAGCAATTAAATAATATTTTCAGCTGTTATTGATTAAATCTGGTGTTATGTATATTTGAGATGCTTTTCTAAAAGAATAAATTTTACAAAAATAGTATTAGCTTCAATAACTAAACAAATTCTATCAGTAATTATTAATGTTCATGTGAATAAATATATAAAAAGTTAGAGTTTAAGGACAAAAGTAGTACAAATTATTTATCAGAAAAAAACACAATTGTGTACAAGGATAAAGAAATATAATTTCTTTATAGGCTGAAGATTTTTCCTTATAAATCCATCGGAAGTATTCAGTGAAATACTACGTTGCAATTCAGTGATGTTTCCCATAGAATACTAACGACATGCTTCCAAATCAGTCAATGGAAACATGTTTTCAAGTGGAAAGCTGATGAAGTTGTTGAGAATGTCTGAAGTACCCATTGATCTGCTGACATAATTGGATTGACGACTTTGGGACATCTTTTTCTGTAGATTTATTTTATTGGACTTACAGAAAGTGCGCTGTATTTCCTTCCGTTGGTTATTGAGTATAGAGTTGCAACTACCAATGCAGTATTTTGTTATATTATATATAACAAAACTTATATTATATATAACAAAACTGTAATGCTAATTGCTGTAAAGTATTGGTTAGAGAACGTCAGAATTCATGATAAGTTGAGGGGGCTGGTTTGAATAATTTAAAATCGAAACTAATTTTTGGGAAAAAATATTTTTTAACTTTTTTACAAGTTTTTTTTCGGAAAACCTGGGAAAAAAATTATCAGGTTTTTTTTCTTGGACAGAAAATGAATATATAGGTACGTAGGTAGCAGTGTAGTTATTTTTTTGCAATTTTTGTTGTGGGGAGCCACTAGAGAGTATGGGGTGAAGTAAAAGTTCTAAAAAAAATTACTATAAACAAAGTTGAAACATTTTGATTACAGGTTTATTTTGAATTTCAAAATTTTAAAATCAAATTAAATCAATATATCAATTAATAGTTAATATTTAAATTTATCAAATAGCTAATCATCAAAATGTACCACGTGGTTTACATAAAAATGCTGCATAGTGGTGTCATCTATGGTAAATAAATTTAATTATAATCTAGTCTATCCATTTTTCGAAAACGGATCTCAGACGGGAATTAGAAATAAAGTAACGCGAGATACAAATTTGTTAAGGGGTTAAATTTTGCTAAAATTAACATAATTTTTCGCTGATTGCACTGTAAAAAATTCCAGATTAAATTACGATATATAGTGCCGGCACTTTGGTTGCAACATCCGTTAAATCTATTTTACCCTAAAATATTATACCGCAATTTTTGCAATAATATTTATTTTATTAGAGTGCTACAATTATTTTTTGTTACCATTGCTACAATTATTATTTCTATTATTGGGAGATAATGAGTTTAGCGAGTAAGTGGCAGAGCAGTAGGGAGAGTGGGGTCAATTGTAACAGGGTACGATTGTAACAGGGCAAAAATTTCGAGTGTCGGTTTCTAGATTTGGTTCCTAGGTGGCGCACAAGGTGTATTTAATAAATCTACATGTACACCCCTGATGGCAACCATTTTTATGTACTTTTGAAAGAGTTACATCACAAAAGATATTTTCACGCCACGCAAGTACTTTTTTTGGTATTAGAATATTATATTGTAACAAAGTAATTTTGTTTAAACAAATAAAAATTAGTAACCGAATACGTAAGTGGACACTTTAATTACCATTTCAATAAAAAAAAAGATTAGTTTTGCTAATTAACTAGCATTGTTTTTTACAAATGAAGCTGAAATGGCGTCTTGGGGACAATTGTAACAATAAAAGGACGATTGTAACAGCTGAAAATAAATAATCTTATGTTTACAAACCATTACTTAACTCTTGAAGAACCACCAATAGTTTCCTATATCATGTATATTATGTTGCATGTGCATTATTTTATTTGTCACCTTTCACAACATAAATTAAAATTTTTAACCCCTTAAAGTTAAAAGTTTAACCCTTTAGGTTTCTGCTCATTATTATTTTTACTCCTAAAATGTCACTACTATTTTGATCAATAAAAAAATATATCACAACTACGATAATATGTATAATTAACTATGTTTTAGTTGAATTTATGAACTGTTACAATTGACCCCGTAAGTGGGGACAATTGTAACAACTGCGCGACTGTCAAAAATTGTTAATAACTAATATAATAATATTTAAAATCAGGTATTTTTTTTTCTTTCTAGTAGAGGATAGTCTACTTTACTCGTCTGTCAATTAATACTAATAATATATTGGATTTTTTGTTAGTTAAAAATAGTAAAGTAAAAAATGTTACAATTGACCCCACTCTCCCCTATACTATAACAATGAAAAGACAAAAACACAAAAGCCATGCCTTTTCCCTGAAAAAATCATATACTTTTTACATAATACAAATTTCTAGAAATTATGACAATCTTTTCATTATTCATAAAAGATCCGTTCTTAAAAATGGCCAGTCTTGTAAAAGAAGGCTGAAGTTCGGGTGTCAAGGAAATTGTTTAGATTAAGGTCAGATATTCTCACCATTTTCTTAGAAACTGAAATCAATTGACACTGGCAATCCCAGAAATTATTCTGAGAATAACTGAGTTTTGAGAACTGAGTTCTGAGTATTTGGAAACGAATTTAGAACAGATTTTCGATTTTCCAGGTAAATCACAAGTTCTTGAGAATAAGAGATAATGTTTTCTCTTACGTAAATACCAGAACTTCCTTCTAACATTTAATGATAGTTTTCTATATTGTACCAGACATGTTTTCCCTCTAAATTACGAAATGTAATGCGTAAAGCATATTTTCACAGAATTGGAATTGTTATAAAATTCTTAGCACTCATATTTAGTCCAATAAAAATTTCTTCCTTAAAATTAATATCAAAGACTTTTTTTCATAGATAGCTTTGTTATGTGCTTATAAATGACACCCGAAAAGCTCCCCTTATTTCCTCTGCATACTTCTTTTATTTTGTTGTTGAGGGAAATGAAGGTGATTTGAGAAAGAAAATTAAATTTCTTCTAGGCAGGAGAGGGTGCCGATGGCTGAGTCGTAGCCCTTCGCGCTCTTATTTCACAGATCCTGGGTTCGATCCTCGGGCATGGCAAGGTTGACTCAGCCTTTCATTCCTTCAGCGGGTCTGTAAAATGAGTACCAAGCATTCGTGGGGACTAAACACTTGGGGTTTCCGCTTTTGGTTGACCGTCCAACCGATACGAGTGCTCCTGCACCCCAGATCCCTAGGTCAAGAAAACTGAGATGGGCACTGTCTGCCTTGGCCCTCTATGGGCTGTCACGCCACTGAGTTTAGTTTTTTGACAGGAGAGTGAGGCAGTGTTGTCAATGCCTTTTTCTCACACTGGATTGAATGAAATAATTTTTTAAACGATTAGACTATTAGAAGTTATAAAAGTTTTATGTACAAAAAGTACAATCATGTACTTGAACTTACCTACGCATCTAATATTGCTATCAAAACAAGTGATGCATTGTTTCTTACATATTTTTAATGCTGAATTAGTTTTAATGCTTAATTCAATTAATGCGGGATCGATATTGCACTTATTATAAAGAAATGCACTTATAACGTTAATGCACTTATTATAAAGAAACCGCTTGTAACTTTAAAACTAAATATGTTATTTCACTCCATTCAAATCAGTATAAAACAACGGAAAATGTACCTTATATGTTCAGATAGCTCCAAGATGACAAAGTAAAAAGTGTACATGCGTATACATTTTCTGAAGCACTTTAAAGAGTAGTACTTTTTACACATCAAAATGTTCTATTATTTGGTGTAAACTCAGATGCGTAAATAGGAACAAGTACAAAATTAACTTTTTGTAAGTCGCAATAATTTGTAAATTATTAATTAATTCTTCTCGAAAACGGCCTCCTTTAATTTAGTGTATAGATACATCGGGAATAATGCCTCAAATGTTGTAAAGAAGAAAAGAAATTCAATACTTCCCCAGAAATCACAGTCGTTTCTCTCAAAGAAGAGAAACGCATTTATAAGGGAGTCAAAGAGTATCATTTTTAATTACATTTCAAAGCCTTCTGTTAAAAAATATCTTGGGTATTAATTATTCCCAATAACCACCTTTTTTGCT
Source organism: Parasteatoda tepidariorum (assembly GCF_982258835.1). NCBI lineage: Eukaryota > Metazoa > Arthropoda > Arachnida > Araneae > Theridiidae > Parasteatoda > Parasteatoda tepidariorum. The sequence goes on from NC_141757.1 coordinate 87,699,359, forward strand.
ATAATTACTGGACGAGTTTTGTTCAATTTAGTTTATCTATCAACTGGTAATACTGATAATTTAATATACTGGTGGGCTGCGCCCCCTGCTCGCTGACGCTCACCAACACCCAAAAATTGCTGCGCAATCTTATATGGTTTGCTTCGCAAATCAAGCTCGCTTCGCTCGCTACTAACTTAAGTACATTGCAAATGCACAAAATTCTAAAAATTCAAAACAATAATTGAAATCCATATAACAAAAAAATTACATCTTTTTAGTAAATGCTAAGTCATTAAAATTAATTTGAATTCAAATAAATGACATGTAATTCGTTAAACCTATTAGAAATGTGCTATAGTATAAAATCCTAAGATAAAATTTCTAAAACTGTTATCCCTTTAAGAAGGTTAAAATTTTGGCTATAATTAAGTCTATTAAAAATTGAAACAAGTGAATTGAAACAAGGGAATTGCAATGGAAAAACCTGCATAAACAAGCATAATGTTTTTAAAAAATAATAACCATGAGCGATTCCCAACTTTGTTAAAAACATAAGTATAAGTCTTAGAACTTTGATATACGAAAGAAAAACTTGCAGAAACTAAACATTAATTTGCAATAAATACTAAATACGAACAAATACTGAGAAATATTAAGGGCTTTGTTTTAATTACATTTCAAAGCCTTCTGTTAAAAAATATCTTGGGTATTAATTATTCCGAATAACCACCTTTTTTTGCTATAATTACTGGACGAGTTTTGTTCAATTTAGTTTATCTATCAACTGGCAATACTGATTTAATAAACTAGTAATAATTGATTTAATATACTAGTGATAATAATTTAATATACTAGTGGGCTGCGCTCGCTACTATTAAGATAACTACTATTTAAGATTAAGAACTTCCTTAAACACACAGTTATTCTAAAAAATCAAAAATCGTCACATAAATTCGTAATATATAAATTCGTGAAAAAAAGCACTTTCGACAAAATACTAAAATAGAGACCTATCGACAAAGACTACTCACTTCCACCTAGCTTAATAGTATGAGATTGCCGCAGCTGATAGGGTGAATTTCGAAAGAGACATTTGGTAAGAATGCTATCTCTGGTTATTTCAGTTTCCGTTTTTAAAAGTGCTATATGTTGAGCCATCTCCGCTAGATTTGGCATGTGACATTTTTAGCGGCAATCATTGGTCTATTTTCTAGCGTTGCCATTCGGGGAGTTGTAATGAGGCTTTTTTTTGTTGCCGTGTAAGAGAAATATAAGATACTTACTTGGAAACTAATTACGTAATATTAGTAGTATTTCGTAGTATAAATGTTCAGTAATACCAAAAACTGTCAAATACGAAGATATAAATCTCTGTTGACTTTTAGCATGTAGGTATCATTGGTACCATTTGTAATCAAATAGTAGTGAATAATTATAGCTGAGGATTTTTATAACATTAATGAAAATTCCATCGCTGGGCCAATGCTAAAACTTATAATTAAGAAGTTAATTTTCAAAAAGTTCAATTGTGAAAATGAAATTTATAAATGTCATTAAGGAATGATAAATTTCTTTTATATTTGGGTGCAATATTTTGCCATTTGTCCCGAAATTCTGGAGCTAAATATGAAAATAAAAGAATAAATAAATATAGTGTAGAAAATAATATGCAATTGTTCCTGGTAGTTCAATTGCAATTTAAGTATTTTTAGTGGTGAAAAAGAATTAAAAGAAACTTCCAGAAACTTTTTATTAACTTCATGAAACATAGAAAAAGTCATTTTTCTGTAGTTACAATTAAATATTTTTATTTATTAGATACTTTTATGATAAAAATTGCAAAAACAATTTCAATGTTTTTAATATTATAACGTAAAAAAAGTTTTTTTGCCATCTACTTATTGATATTTAAACTAATATATATTAGATTTAAGGAAGGTACTTCAATTTCGACTGTAAAACCCTATTTCATTTCCTGATTTTTAATATGACGTTAGTCAATAAATTCATTAATCGCTATGAGAAATTATGCTTAGCAGATGAAGTAATTGAGCTTTATTTCTTTTTTTAAATTGGTAAAATTAAGAAGCATTTTTTCTTTGCACATACAATCCAGGGTAACCAACTTTCCCGAGCTACCGATTTTTGGGAAAAATTCTTCTAGAGGTAGCTACTAAGTTTACTTTTTAATATGTGGTTTTGTATTTTGCAAATTTGTTTCAAAATTATTTTCCGCATCACTACACGTGAATGATTTGAAAGTGCATATAAAACGCCACTTTTTTCCCACTGTCTCGTGATGAGGCTTTTAAAATGTTGACAAAATTACCGAAAATTATGAAAGCTTTAGTTTCTAATAATCTACCAATCTGTAAAATATTTTGCAAAAAGTGTAGTAGTTGACAGAGTTGAATATTTAATATAATATTTTTTACAAACTTTTCAGTGTTTTTTTTATTAAGTTCAACCTTATTTCCAATTTCAATCCTATTTTACAAAACATACCGAAACTATAAATACCAATTTAAAGAATTTATTCCTTCTATTTCAACAGCAAAAATCTTATTTATAGCATGATATTTAATCTGGCGTAAGTTAAATTCAATAAGCGAAGTCATGGTTGTCGTTAATCTTAGCTAATATTACTGAATCAAAAGTCCTGAAAAGTAAGTTTCATTTTTAAGAGAAAGTCATTACTGGAGAAATGATGATATACTAGACTCTTCTTTATTCTACCATTTTCGTTACGAGCCAATAGGGAAGCCACGCCATAAAATCCCGCCATCAATTCAATCAAATATCTGACTTTGGCAGTAATAAAGACTTCTTGAAACATTTCATCAATTCTACAATCAAAACTACATTCCTGTTTAAATGAGCGAAAAATATTTTACAGCTTATTGGAAATAAAATGAAATGTGGCTTCGTTTTAGAAGTTTTTAGTAAGTAATGAAGTATGCATAATACTACCAAAATTGACTAGAGAAAATATAAATTTTTACTAAAAATTCCGGGTTGAGTATATTAATAAAGTTCATTCAATGAATTATATTTTATAAATAAGAAATACTTTCGATTTTTTTATAAATGTAGTTGTCTAGCTTAGAACAAGATAATTCACTAATAAAGAATTTAAACATTATAAATAGCGCTAATTTTTAAAATTATTATCTACCATATTACATTATACACTCTATAACAAAAAAAATCGACGCACCAAGAATCAATCATCCGATTGCTTTGAAATTTCGTATGCATGAATGTTTTGAACAGATATGGCTGGAATGATGCCGACTGGGGATGTATAAGTCTTTAGCGACGAATCCCGCTTCCAACTGTGTCCTGACAATCATTGAGGACGTGTTTGGAGACGCACAGGGCAGAGGGGGGATCCTGCCTTCACTATTGCACGCCACACCGGCCCTCAACGGAGCATTATGGCCTGGGGTGCCATTTCCTTTGACAGCCGGACCCCTTTGGTCGTCATTAGAGGTACACTTACTGCACAGCGGTACGTCGACGACGTCCTAAGACCTGTTTTGATACCGTTCTTTTTGCAGCGCCCTGGGCTGGTTTTTCAGCAGGACAATGCCAGACCACATACGGCACGTGTTGCTATGAACTGTCTGCAATCTTGTCAAACTCTTCCTTGGCCTGCCAGATCACCAGCTCTCTCTCCCATCGAGCACGTCTGGGATATGATGGGAAGGCGATTGCATCTGGCACGGAATGTTGATGACCTCGTTCAACAAATGGATCAAATTTGGCAGGAAATACCGCAAGAGACCATCCGGGAGCTTCATCGGTCTATCAGCTTGTATCCAGGCTATAGGCGGGTCAACACCTTATTGAACTTGTTACTGTAACTCTGCAATAAATTATTCAATTGTTCTGAAATTTTAATCATTTACTATTCCATACATTGTCTTCCTATCCACCAATTTTCGTTTTAATCGGACAACTCCTTCCTGGTGCGTCGATTTTTTTGTTATAGAGTGTACTATTATGGCTCAGTGGTTAAGGCGCTGAACTGCCATTGCGAAGAACAGGGGTTCAATCCCCAGTGGCGATTTGAAGCCTATCTGGGCTCAGATCGATGGGTACCAGCTGCTCTGGGAAGTAAAGTAGTCAGAAAATACAAGTTTTAACACGTATTTTCTTGCATTATACTAAAATTTAGTTCGATTTCAAATCTCCGTTGGAAAAAACTTTTAACAGTTTTAAGATAAAATCATAAACTATATACAATGTTTTTAATTTGCGATGTTCATTAATAGAAAGAAATTAATAAAATTATTAAAACGTTCATGATGAAATCGTAATCACAGTAATCATAATTCATGACAAATTTAAACATAATTGGAGCATCCATGGCAAATTTTATGTAAATTATATTTTGACTAGTGGGTTGCGCCCCCTGTTCGCTAACGCTCGCCAACCCCCGAAAATTGCTACGCAATCTTATATGGTTTGCTTCGCTCGCTACTAACTTAGGTACATTGCAAATGCACAAAATTCTAAGAATTCAAAACAATCATTGAAATTCATATAAAAACTTTTTTTTTTTAAATTACATCTTTTTAGTAAGATAGGTTGAACTCCGACCCACCCCAGGGGGGTATACGGAGATAAAAGTAAAATTATTACAATAAAATTTCTCTAAAAACTAAAATTATAGTAAAATTTTGCCAAATGACAGTGCTGGTGATCAGTTAAAAGTGGATTAACAATAACACTTGACAATTAAAAGAATGTGTTAAAGGCAATGAAACCCAATAGCGCCGGTGTAAATGTCGAGAATTAAATGATTATAATAATAAGGAAACAAGAGATAAAAAAATCTCAAAACTAAAATCAATGAAAGCTAAAAGTCCAAATAGTAAATGTCTAAAAGTAAAAGTCTGACTAGAAGTCTATGAAGTCTAAAATCAAAAGTAGATAAAAATTCAAAATGTAAGGCTAAAAGTTGATTAGTAAAAATTAACGATGACATGCTCTATTGTTGGTTCATGACTGGGTTCAGTTGATCTGGGGCTAGAATGTCCTCGAGGGTTTGTTTAATAATTTGAGTCACAATTTTTCTGCAGGTCAATATAGCGAAGAATTGATGTTCCTCTTCGCAATTATTCATGTATGGCTGATTATCTTTTTAGTAAATACTAAGTCATTAAAATAAATTTGAATTCAAATAAATGACATGTAATTCGTTGAACCTATTAGAAATGTGCTATAGTATAATTCGTAATATAAATCAAAAATCGTCACATAAATTCGCATATAAATTCGTGAAAAAAAGCACTTTCGACAGAATACTAAAATAGAGATCTATCGACAAAGACTACTCACTTCTGCCTAGCTTAATAGTATGAGATTGCCGCAGCTGATGCTCTCTGGTTATTTCAGTTTCCGTTTTTAAAAGTGCTATATGTTGAGCCATCTCAGCTAGATTTGGCATGTGACATTTTTAGGGGCAATCATTGATCGATTCACCGTGTAAGAGAAATAGTAACGTAAACAAAACAAAGCAGACGTTGCCACCGGCGGAAAAGAAATACAGCCAAAATTTGGGAGCCACGTTAGAGAATTATATATATTAGATGATCCAATGAAGTTATTACAGTACAATGTGTCCGCACCATGGTGCACTTTTGAACTGTCACATTAAAAAATTGCAGTTTGATTTTACGGACACACAGTAAATAATTATAAGCTTTAATTTGTGCTTTAATGACCTTTTAAATTACAGTAACATTAAATTAATATCATTTTCAAAGCACAGATTTTACGTTACGTAAACAATTTTTACTTGGTTAGTTTTAAAATTAACTAAGATAAATAGTAAAACGTACTTAGAAACGCAACAGTTGGCTGGCAAGAGTCGAGCTTATTTGTTTATAATAAATAAAGATTTCTATATAACCATTAATTTCGCAAATGGTAATTTCATGAACTATCAATTTATTTGGTTTAGAGAAAATGCGCAAACATTTGTATAACACCTACATTTAATTATTTTATTACTTAATTATTTTATTAACTTTGTACGTGTATTCTAAAAAAATCTTACTTAAACTTGCTTAGATAATAATAGTGAGGTAATAGATTTTATGAATGGTAAACAGTTATTTATTTAAATGAAGCCAAATTATTTCGCAAAAGAATTTTAGAAATATTACATACAATTGTACACAATTGCTATTACTTTACATATATTAGCTCATAATGCTTACAATACCGTAAACTGGGGCGAGTCTACCCATCCAGGGGCGAGTCTAGCCATTTTAGTTTTATTTAATTTTCACTATTTTAAATTGCAAATAAAAAAATTTTTACCGACGGAGGACTTAGTTCAGACTCTAAGGAAGATGGCGCTGTAGTAGTTTGATCCGTTTTTATTTATTTGATGTCTTTTTAACCGACCTGTTCAAACGTCTTTTCAGAGATTTGTATTGAAAATCAGCAAAATTTTAGTTGGTGTTCCGTAAGTATATTATTATTATTACTATTTTCACTTTGGTTAAGTGATAAACTTATCTAAGACTAAGATTACATTAATTTTATATGAAAAAAAACAAAAGGAATGTAAGTTTTGCTGTTGTAAGCAAAAAGCCAGAATTCGCGGGGCGAGTCTACCCATTCGTATTTAGTTTTAATAAAGCATAATAATATAATTTAGAACTTTGTTTATATTAAAATTAAGTCATTTTAAATGAATTTGAGTATATTATTTTAATACTGCATTGATAAATTTATCATTAATAAGAAAATTTATAGGTTAAATATAAATGTAAATATAAAATATGTTTATTTTATATATTTTTTCAATTTTTATATTACAAAATTAACTTTTTTTATTTAATGCAAGCTAAATAAATTATGATTTATAAATTATTATTACCTCCCAAAAGAATGGGAAAAGGATTCTTCATGATTCCCAATGTTTGAATTTCGATTTTGTTAATAATCTTTAATTATTAGTATTTATTAATTATTTAATTGTAAATTTATATTAATTTTAATTTATTTTTATCAACAATAATCAGAAAAAAAATGTTATTTTATAATGTTAATCGTTATAAAAACGAAACTGTGATCAAAATGTGATATTCGATCAAATACTCAATTTGTGTTATTTTATGAATAAAAAAATGGAATATATAATAAAGTTATGAATTTTACTTCATAAATATCCTATATAGTAACTAAAATAACAATTTAATAGCAAAATTTGATTATTTACAATGTTAACATTCATTTTAGTAGAATGGGTAGACTCGCCCCATACGAGAGATTTGTCAGCAGTTCTATAAAAATATGCAGTAACAGCGTAACTGTTAATATTTTCTAAAATTGATTTCACAGCTTTAAAGAGGGATAAATAGCGATTCCGAAACACCTATTAAAAGCCTTTTTTCATTAATATTTACAAAAGTTTGACCACTTGAAAGTTGACAAACTGAAAAAATGGGTAGACTCGCTCCGGTTTACGGTAATAGTATAAATAATGCTCACAATACTCTTATATAGTAAGCAAATAATACTTTAAATATCTATGTTAAACTATTAGTCTGTTGGAATGAATTGAGTTTCAAAATAAATTAACTATTTATTAGATTGAGTATTGAATAGTTATGAAGTAATTTATTGTTTATCTATTAATTCTCATTGCTGTAAGCAACACACTTACGCATTTCAAAAGAAACTGAAACCACAAATAAAAAATTCGTTATTTGTTTACTGAAACACTACTTGGAATTTGAATAAAGGTTTTTATACTTGATATTTAAGAATGAAAATTTTAGATATAATAATTAAGCTCATTATAGTTAAATTCCGTAAGGTATATTTATGAACTTATTATCATAAAGATAACTATGTATTTTAATTGACATTAATTTTGAATGAGCCATTGAACAAATATTTTTGAATTCGAATTCATTTTCATAATTACATTTGAATAATGATGAAGTCATAAATTTAGTTAGAAATATAACTCTAAAGCATTATGGGTGTTAAAATTTTAAAAAGCACTTTTTGAAATGAAAGATTTACCTCTAAGTAGTTGTGATTAAATACATTAAAAAATTATTTAGAAATAAAACTTATTTAAAAATTCAAAACTGGTGTGAAACATAACAATAATTTTTCAAGATATCTTAAGACACCCTTTACAGAAAATTAAAACGACGTATTTCAGTAAGAATGAGCAGTCCTTCATTAGGCAATTAAAAATGAAAATGGGAGAAAAAGGCACACAGGAAAAAGGAATGGTGGGGAAAAGTCAACCAACACAGGGAAGACAAAAGGACGAAAAACGAAATAAAAACAAAAAAACGGTAAAAATAGGGGGGGGGGGATAAAAGTGAAAAGGAGTGGAGGGGAGAGGTCGAAATAAAATCACATGAACAAATTTCGCCAAGCAGAGAGGTTCCATTTTTATTCCCCTTTTTTTTATCTATCTTAAAATTATTTCTTCCTAGTGTTGGTTGCACTATCCCTTCATTTATTCTTCTATTTGTCCCTTCTAACTGCCTGACTAAGGAGAGTTCATTCTTTCCAAAATGCGTAGACATTGTTTTTGCCTGTATGTTGTGTCTTAGGAAGCCTTAATCGATATTCATAGAAAATTAATATAAAAAATTTAAAATTCAATTATTATATTTAATACAATTATTTGGACAGACTAGTTTGAGAAAACGGCATAAATAGAAACTATATTTAAATACTCCAGATTTAATCTTTGTAACTTACTTTAAACGTTACATTGTGACATTTTTTTTCGAATTGCAGGCACTGAACTTCGTTTCGCCTTAGAAGATGCCAGAGGTGTTACGCATTTCGCGTTACCCAGTGGGCACCTGTGAACCAAAGTCACGGAGGCGAGTAACATTGCCCACGCCACACTGCCGCAAACCCGTTCATAGGGTGGGCCACATTCACACATCACACACAACAGAGGACAACACAAGAGAGAGAAACATCTATGCCCAGAGCGGGATTCAAATCCGCTGCCATTGGCTAAGTCATTAATCTTGGAGAGCGTAAATCTCATTTAGGATACCTGTAAATAAAGTTGTAACCTGTAATTATACCTGTAATTATAAAGACAAAAATGTTAACGAGAGTTTTAAATACATATGATATTTATAAGTTTTTAGTGAGATAATGGCTGTCGTGCTTCACAAGAGCACTGTAAAAAAAAAGATACTTAAATATCATAAAACTTTCTTTCTTTTTGAAGAAACCATTTCCTGGCTTTTGCTCCGAGCAAAAATTTCGTCAAAATGACGAAATAACTATCGTGACTCCTTCGATGAAGCGAATTTCGTTCAAATTAGAAAATATTTCGTCTTTCTATCCGAATTCTCTCTATCCCCCCCCCCCAAAAAAAATAAAGAAACGTAGAGCCTATTATATCTAATTTTTCTGATATTTACTTTACCGTGGGCACCATATCAGTGGCCACAGCACAACAAGAACAGATGGAACCGAAACTACAACCATACCCGAAATGGGATTCGAACCCCGGATCTTCCTGATACGAGATCGATTCCTTGATCAAAATACAAGTCGGCCAGCTAAATTCGTCACTTTATTTTTGATAGTCCTGTCCTTATAGTTTTATAGTTAACAATGTCCTTCAATGCACTACAATGAGGTTTCGAGTGGAGGAAACATTTTCGCCATATATTTGAGAGTTTGCGTTTCGTCACAAATCACGTAATTCCGAGGCGAAATGAGTCTCAAAATTAACGAAAAACTGAAGGAGCTGAATCGTCAAAAGTGAGAGTTTTATTTCTGTGAGTTTGCTATGTAAAAATAGAAAATAGTTAGAGTGATTTAATCTGGTAATACAATAAGTAGTTTTTATTAGGAGTCCATATTTATACTAAATTTTTTATTCAAATCTCAAGAAACTAAACAAATCTTGCACCGATGGAACAACACATCAAATTTTATTCTGCTTCAAACACTTCCAAGAATTTTTGTTAAGGAAAAAAAATACGAACTAATATTAAACTTAAGCGATATTGTGGTCGATAGATTCTGATCTATTATGGTTTAAGTTTAAGCTTGATTTCTGAATTAATTTTAAAAATTTTATTTTAGAATTATTTGATTAAAAGGAAATTGGAAAGGTTTTTTTTCCTACCTGAGTCATGTATTTGTGAAACGCGTAAAATAAATTTAAAAAAAAAAATGCTATGAAGGTTTCTTGAAACGTAATGAAGCCCGTTTGGACTTCCCTTTAGTGTCAATTTGTACAAAGAGCAAAAAAAAGAAAAAAAAAAGAAGAAAAAAAGAGAAAAATGGATCACCCAGAATAACTTTTGATATAGTGATTGGATCTTCACGTTCTAGGACTCAAGCGTAATCATTCCAGGGATGGGACCTCAAATATTCTAATTAAAAACCGCAGACGTTATTTTAAGTTATGAAGGTCGTACAATTTCAAAATGTGAAGTGTAAATTTCTTTACATCAGTTTAAAGAATGTAATTTGGGCAAAATCAGGAGAACTGTTTTGTACTGTAAGAATTCTTAAAATATACGACTTTCTTAAAATTCGAATTCGAAAAGTTTTCAAAATACGACTTTTTCTTCTTATTTTTATACATAAGGCGTGTACAATGAGCAAATAAATAATGCAACAATTTAATATCTTATAACCTAATCGTTAAATTTCAACGTACTAAAATATGATTCGTATAGTTAGAAGACCTAATCTTCAACAAGCTAATTCAATTGTGCTGAAGATATTGAAAGATGCGAAATCAGAGACAAAAAATAATTATTATTACAATAAACATGCCGTTTTGCTAAATGAATTTTCCCAAGAAATTGAAATACACTGGATAAGGATAAACAGGATAAGGTAAAAACTATCTTCGCTTCAAAATGTATTTAAAATTCATAATTATTAGAATTCAAATATTATAAATTTCAATAGTTAAAAAATATTCTAATTCAATCACACCAGCTCATTTTGATGTCTAGAATCTTGTTTCACTCTACTAAATGCCAATTACCTTATTGACAGCACGAGGTCTTCTCCAATTCTACATTGTGCGTGGAAATGCAACATGTACTAATTTGCTTCCTTAGGCCGCTGCAGTTTTTCTTGTTTTATTTTTCACTTTTATTTATTTTCCTTTTTCTTCGCTATTTCATGACATTCTTTATTCAACTCTCGTCGTCCGCAGTTTGTTTTATGTTCTTTATCATTTTTATCTTCCATTTTTTATTGTTAGCTTTCTTCATTTTCCTTTTCTTCGTATTCAAGGCCTGGCGAGTCTTGAGAATGGGTGCTATTTTTGAGTGCTCAAAATGTGTAGATTTTTTTCACAATGATATTTTTTGAAGCAAATAAAGTTTTCATGTTATCAAGCATACCATTTTATTACAACAAAGTTTCGTTTTTATTTTTATTTTGGAGCACTGTACACAGAACATTTTAGGAGCGAATTTTAGCATATTAAAGTTTAAATTTGGTGCAGCCTTGAAATGGTGCGTGCTGAACGATACTATCATATTATTAAATTTGATTACATGGTATTTCTGCTTATTTTCAACGAAAAAATAGTTCATTTTAGCCCCTTATTATGGTTACAGCAAATTACCCCCCGTATTATGATTCAAGGTACTGATATGGTGCAACGCCGATCCAATTTTTCTGTGAGTGTAATTACATATTAATTTCGAGTAGATTCCGATAACTTATCACTTTAACGCTTTAAAGATATTTGAAAATTTATTTCACAACTTTTATTTCAGAATTTTTACTTACAAGAAAGGATTTGAAAGCGTTTTTTTTCACCCTGAAGTATATTTTTTATTACAAATACAAAAAAATTAAAAAAAATTTTCTTCAGAACAAAACGGAGCTGTTTGGTCTTTTCAAAATAAAGGGCGGTGCAGAGCGTCTTTATTTCCGCCATTTTCACAACACTTGAGAAAGGTTAGTAAATCACGCACGAGATACTTCTCCGGAGAAATGGACATCAAGAAGTTGCTTAACCATAAACCCATCTCGAGAGAATACCCGTAAGCCGGGAATTTTGTTCACATTCCACCTAAAAGCATATTAATTAGGTGATAATTCATGCTACAATGGAGCTCAAGATTTGAATATGGCAAACTTAATGCATGAATTAATGGGAAACAGGAATGCATTGATAATACTGTCTGCAGCAACTTTAAGACAGAAGATATATGAGCAATTCTACAAATAAACGCCAGTTAGGCGGCCAAAAAGAAATTAAAAAAAATTTGGAGGGCACACTATTTCTACATGAATTTTCTTCTTCCTTACACCCTAAAAAGGCGAGAAAAAATCGTGAACATGAAATTTTTTCTTTGTGACATACTTTAAATGTGCCATACTCAGATAAATCTGAGCCGTTTATTCAGATAAAACGATTTTTACATAAATATAATATTATTATAATGTTTTTCTAAAATGTATTTATAGAGATTTCATAGTATAAGATTATATTTTAGTATAAAAATTGGCGTTTATTTGTAGAATTTCTCATATCGTCGCTTTGAAACTAAACCGTGGTAACTCAAAAAAGCAAATTTTTCAGGAGAGCAATTTCTATCTAATGCTAATCACGCCAATGCGATAACGATTTATCTGCTCTCTAAATTAATTTTATTGAACTATGAAGATAATACATTTTTTTCTCTAAAAGGGTGATTTTTTTTACACAAAATGACCCAAATATCTCATTTTTCGATTTTTTTGAGTTTTACGGCGATAAAAGCGACGATATGAGCAATTCTAGAAATCAACGCAAATTAGGCAAACAACAAAAAAAATTTGGGGGGGGGGCACGCTATTTCTACATGAATTTTCTTCTTTTTTACACCCTGAAAAAGCAAGAAAAAATATTAAACATGAAATTTTTTCTTTGTGACATACTTTAAATGACAAAATACCAATTTTGAATTTTTCCCGATTTTTTCAATTTACGAACTTTGATTAAATTTTTTTAGTTTCGTTTTTTATACTAAAATATAATCTTATAGTATGAAATTTCTATAAATACATATTAGAGAGACATTATAATAATATTATATTTATGTAAAAATCGTTTTATCTGAATAAACGGCTCAGATTTATCTGAGTATGTCAGAAAGAGTATGTCACATTTAAAGTATGTCACAAAGAAAAAATTTCATGTTCACGATTTTTTCTCGCCTTTTTAGGGTGTAAGGAAGAAGAAAATTCATGTAGAAATAGTGTGCCTCCCAAAAATTTTTTTATTATTTTTTGGCCGCCTAACTGGCGTTTATTTGTAGAATTGCTCATATCTATGATACTGTCATTAAGTATTTCCTATTATGATTAAACTCATCGTATTTATCTAAGTCTACAAACAAAGGTATCTGCCAACTGCTCCAATGGATTGAACTGTTGTTAATCGTATCAGATAAAGTCATGTAAGCTTGTATACATCTAATGATATCTTGAGCTATAATTGTCATGTGATATCTATAAAAATGCAATAATAATATCAATGAAATAAAATAATGAATACATATAACTTATTCAAATTATTTTCTGCTTTGTGATTTATCCTTTGTCATTTAAAGATGTCTTGGGTGTTATACTATCTTAAATAACTGAATCGAATATTGATTTATTGTGCTTCAATTTGCATGGTATTAAAAAATAAGATTAAATACTGTTTTTAAAAGTGAAGTATCCATAATAATAATTTAAGAAATAGTTGTTGTTGTTGTAGTTCATTTACGTCGCACTACAGCTGCACAATTGGCTATTGGCGACGGTCTGGGAAACATCCCTGAGGATGATCCGAAGACATGCCATCACAATTTTGATCCTCTGCGGAGGGGATGGCACCCCCGCTTCGGTAGCCCTCCGACCTGCACGCGAAGTCGAGCACTTTACGGTAGAACAGTTTAACGAGGACCAATACCGCACACCCTCGGTTCCTACGCAGACTGATCCAAGTGATCACCCACCCGCACACTGACCGCAGTCAGTGATGCTTGACTTCGGTGATCTGCTGGGAACCGTGTCTTAACGATCAGTCCACTGCGGGACTTTAAGAAATAAATAAATCACACATGGAGAAAATATTCTGGTAAAATTATCGTAATATTTAGTAATGACATTTTCTGGTAAAAAAAAATATATACCATATTTCAGGTTAAAAAAAAAAACTAAACTTTTTTCCGGAAATTATTTCTTCCTCTTATTATCATACATTTTGAAACAATAAACAAAACAAAAGAGTAAATGCTTTTTATGCCATAATCTGAGGTATCATAATAAAATTACTAAATTTTGCTATATTTACCATATTTTATTCTCGCAATATAAAACCGTATTTTATTGTTAATTTTAGTAAAATAGTTTCCAAAATGCTTTGGTAAAAGGTAAATATTGCCAAGCTTTTTGGTATTCCGATAGATCCTGAGAAACGGTAATCTTTACTAGCCTGGGAATCTCGACCATACTTATTTTCTCAGTGTACTTTTTTTACGAAAATTTGGATCGATGATGTTAACTTTTAAACATTCTTAATAAAATGTGATAACTTACGTACAGTTTAATGTCTTATTTCTAATTTAATGGAAGTTACTTTGGTTGCGGAAGTTATTATTATTTAAAGAACATAAAATCTGGATGGCGCGTATCGAGTTTAGTCAGAAAGGTGTTGGATATTTTAAGCCCTTGCTGCTGATTATTTGCTGTTTAGTTAACCCAGTTTCAAGTAAACCAGACTTACTGGCCCAAATTGTGAAGTCACTAATTAATGCTGCTTTACGCTAAATAGATTACTCAAGTAGTTTTGGAGTAATAACAATTGAAATGTATTATAGAGTGGTAATTTTTAAAAAAAAAAAAGGAAGATCGTTTTGAAAAATTGAACATCAATGAAATACTTGATTCAACTAGTTATGAAATTTAAAATCACGAAGCACACTCTAAGAAATATATGTAAAATTTGGTGAGTTGGTCGTTAAATCAGCTTCCTTCTTTGAGAAAGAAATTCATTTATCGATTAAGTAATCGATTTAATCGTAATAAATCGAACTTCAGAAAAATCAATAGATTTAATATTAATTCATTATGAGACTTTCTAACTTTATTCGGGGATGTATGCACTTGTCCATCATGATTATAGTAACAGGCAACAGATACAGATCACCAGAGTTTGATCACATCTAGGGCCAAAGAATATGTCGTTCGCACTCACTCTACATTTGTGACATCGGAAAAAGAAACAAATACTTCTCTCACTCCTCGACAGATGGCAACACTACACTACTCTGCCTTGTTTCATGGCTTATCTTGATTTAAGAAATAAAGTCAATAGCGAAAAAAAGACTGAGTCTTAAACAAAGTTGCGATCCAAACTTAAGAACATTTTTATAAGCATAATATTAATTTGCTGATCGTGGCCATACATTTTATAGGAAAAATTTATGAACAGATCAGTATTCTTTTAGTCATGTAAGCTTTATGAGCATAAATTTAAATTTGAGTTCAATAACTAAAATAATAATTTTTGCTGGTATCTGACTGTAATCTAGCACAGAAATTGTTTTGGCGTGTAAGATAAAAAGAATTTTTCTTAGTTTCACGAAATGGTGTATATTTTATTATTTACAAACTCCACAGGAAAAAGAATACTTTTTTAAAAATCCTTTTCAAGTTTACGTGAAATGAAATAAAAGCACTTGTAAATTAAATACTATATAACAATTTCTATTTTCTCTAATTATATAGAAGTGTAAATTTTTCGCCCTCAGGATATATTTTTAAACCTCTTGTCAAAATGATGTATACACATTAAATGTGGCAAATAATATTTCTTTTAGGCAAAAAACAAAAGGAATCGTATCGAAATTTGCCTATTCGTAGTGAGACAGGTGGGGTGAAAAACATCAAAATCAGTTTGATTGCTAAAGGAAATGTAGAAATTTAAATTGCTTTCTTCAGCTCATTGTTTCCTCCAACAAGAGATTCGTTAGATGTTGATAGCGCTTACATCTTTTCTTTGATTAAGTATTGATTTACGGCTCCTAATTTGTATCCTTTGAGAACTTTAATTTTAACAAGGGTAACAGAAATATATATCCAGGCGATAATTATAGATCACCATGTAGAAGTGAAAAAATTATAGGAATTATGAATGAATTATCGAATTTTCCATGGGTATAGTAAGTGAGAGCCTATCGGAAATATATTCGATTATCATTCTAAACCAAACAAGGATAGATTTATCTCCCATAATTCTAGTAGGATTGTCCAATAGTCATCTGGCCAATCAGCATCGGTGACGTTTATCTTATATGTACATTCGAGACATTTAGCCAATGACAGCTTATGTTTCTTGGATTATACATGAAATCGTCTTCTCGAATTGCATCCTCTAACTCGAGAATTAATCCCAGGGTCAGAGTCTGTATTCGATCTATAGTATTTGTGCATCAATTCTCTTAAACATTCTCATGTGATAATTTAACTGTAAAAGTATTTTCTACGTGAAATAAATATATCTTGTAATTCTATGAATTTGCTATAAGAAAATGTTTGTATTTTAATGTATTGTAATTTAAATAAAAGCTTGAAGTTTTGGTTTTTAAAAAAAATATATTTATTTATTACTGTTCTGTTGATTTTTTATAATCTCTAATCCTTTTTATTATAACATACTATCGGCTCTATTTTGTAAACATATTACGTTTTCGCTTGAAATTGTTATTGTAAAGTACTATAAAAGGCTAGTTTGTAAGATTTACCATCTGGATTTAGTTTGAGGGTTCGCATCCTGGTATTCTCTTTTTAGAATCGCATTGTTGACGTAAAATAGCTACATCGGTCGATGAATTGTGGTAACTTTTTTTAACATTTGTTTAAATCATACAAATCAATTTAATGAAAAAAATCCATAACTGCATAATTTGCTTAGTTTTTTCACTGTAATAGTTAAATTAATTTCTGGTTTATGCATAGAATTTACTTTGATATAGAATTAAAAGTATATTGCTTCTAATTTATAGAGTTGAATTCAGTGAGGCTACAAAGTTAACTTAGTTGGAATCTGCACTTATGTGGTCAAAGACTATCACTTTATAAGGGTAAATATATGACTGTTATAAGCATATAAGAGTAAAGTAGCACTTCTAATTCCCCTCTATCCATATTGGAATGCTTTTCTGAATTAATAATCCTTCATTATAAATGGGTGAACTAGGCATCTGACCACCTTTTCCTTCCCATTGGTTCCTCTCCATCAATACCTCTCAAACACATCTTGGATGGAAATACATATTTTTCCAGCCTAGGTCTTGCTTACACTGAAAATTTTTGAGTTGGAAATTCTTTTAATTGCACTATATATTTTTCTTAATATTCTGTTTTTCAATCCTTGAAGCAGAAATCATAAAACGAGAGATACATAATTATACAAAGAAAAAATACTTCAATTTTTATTTTGTATTTCTCTATTATAATTTTTTTCCTAATTTTTTATTGTCCTTTTAATAGAATGTCCCTTATTAAAGGGTAAACACATTGATGTTCCAATTTAGGACTGTTTTTTGAAGGCTCCGTCGTCACATGAAATGATGCTTATTTGCGAATAATATGCTATTTTCATAACTGCTGTAAGTTTGTTACAGTTACTCATGACTGTTAGGACAAGTTTAGAATGTCTAAAGCCAGCACTCTCCATGCTTCTTCGGAGAATAACGCAAACGTAGACGAAAAGCTGCTTTTTTGTGAAAAGGAAAAGCATTTGTGGTCTAATTTTTAATATTTAAAAACTTGCTCCAATACTGCACTATCTGGGCTCATAAAAACTCTCAAAAACTGAGAATAAGGTAGTGATTTTGATAATCTTGATCTAGGTGGGTGAATGTCGCAAAATTGGCGTTATTGAAGAAAAGTTTAATAACTTTCGAAACATTTAAACTTTTTTGTCCGTTCCAAAGCCCAGATAATCCTTCACGGCAAGATGATGCATGCATAGTTGAAAACCACAGCTTTGATTCAAGTGTAAGGTACTTAAACTGCGTCTTTTTTAAAATTTTCCATGGCGATAGAGCTTAGAAAAACCTTGTTAAAGTGACCAGTAGATTTGCCCTTTGCGTAGAAAGTATACAGGGTTATTCATAATTCCCTCCGCGTGTAAACGCCATTTTTCTTTACTACAACTGACTTCAGTGGTACATGTTACTGCCATCTACCGGCAACTGCTTTAATTAAAGCATTAATACTTTCGGAATAATTTCATATGTTCTTTTTTGCCATATTCGTCTTCGTTTTTTTACTATAACGCTTTGAAACCCTGGAGGGAATTATGAATAACCCTGTATATTATTTTAAAGTTTTCTACTGTAAATATTCATGATTATTATTAAAAAACAAAATTTGAATTAAATCCCAGAAAATTATTATCATTATTATACAACTTATTTACGTCTATTTGTTTTAAATACCGAAAAGAAGCATATTTGTGCGAGGAACACTCTGAATGAAAGCATTCACAAAACCATAAAATAGGAAACTTCATTTCTTAAAAGGAGCTTATGTCCATTTCAACTGTTCACTGGGAAAGGTTTAGATTTCCTAAACCAATGGAATTCCAGGAGTGTCAGGGAATAGAACCATTCCCAAGTAGTTCAGAGGGAACACTTTTCGACTACAAAAACAAGATAAGAATGGTTAAGCGAGCTTTGAAGACCAGATGCTGCGATCTAAATTGAAGGAAAGGACTTCTTAAGAATTGCTTCAGCGCTAAATGTCTTGGGGAGAGAATCTAAAGAATTGCACTGGACCATCGACACATATTCCCAAATGACCCTTCTTTTCAAAATGGTTCTTTATTTCTTTCTTTTTTAATCCAGATTAATTGCTTTCATCCGTGGAATTGCGACCAAGAGTAGCTTTTAAATGAGTCCATGTCCTTGGAACGAACAATTGAAAGAACTTTACTGATCCTCCTATAAATATACGATAATATTTTATGAGGAGTAATATTTGGTATTTTTTTGCGTTATGGAAGCTACATTCTGAGTTAATATTGGAGTTAAAACAAGCGCGAAAAATTCTCAATATTTTAAGTCATATTTTTCAAATTTGTAGCAAGTTCGTAATATGTGAGGATGAAACGATAATTAAACAGAATACAGTTCTCTTTTTAAGGTTTACTATTAAATATAGAAATGTAAGATAAATTAATTATCTGTTTCGATTAGCTATTCATTAATAGTGATTAATATCAATGGCAATAATCTCTAAAAATGCTTTTATGTTAATTTTTAAAATAAATTATTGTGATAAATTAAAAAATGGCAAAGAACTCTTTAAAAACAATGATGATAAAAGAAATTGCACGAATACGACTATAATGCAAAGATATCTACTGCTATAACATCAAGCTAAAACTTAATTCGTGTAATAATCAACATAATTCCATTCGTAAAATTTATCACCAAACGCTGTAAACTATCCTTATAACGAAAAACGTATGATATATATAATAATTAAATAATTATAAATCCGAAAGGATACCGGTGGCAAAAGTGTTACTTGTGTTCATTAAAAATGCAAAAGTTAGGATTCATTTGCATTTTATTTATCTGATTCTCTATTTCACTACTTGTTGAAGTATATATCTCTTACTATCTATCTGCTTGTAGAGTTATTTTACTTCTGAACAATTCATTTAACTATTTATTGTATCTCATATTATTTGCTTATTTATCGATCTTACTACATAATGAATTAATTTTATGCTTTTTTTAAAAAAATATTTTTATGCTTTCTAATCTCTTTTCAACGTTTATTTATATAACAACCTTATTTTTCTAAAGATGAATTAAAAGTATTTGAGCTCTTTATAATTTTTTATGTAAGAATTTAATTTTATTTTAGATTGGTTCCAGATAATCTGATGGCAACAACATGTTGTTTATGAAAAAAAATTGATTTATGTTGTAAAATTTTCAGAAAAAGATATTGTAGTGAGAAGATTTTCCCCACGTTATTGAAATATTATGCTAAGTAATTAAATTATTGTTGTTAGAGGATTTTCAACAAGTTATTTAGATATAGTAAGCTATTAAGTTATTAATGTGAAAAGACTTTCATCAAGTTATTTCGAGATAGTAAGTTAATGAATTATTGCAGTGCAAGGAGTTTGAAGAAGTTACAATTTAGAACCAGTAATTCACTGAGAAAAAAAGCTCAATCCCTTTAAGTTAAACAAAAAACCATTAACATTTACAAAAAGGTCTTTATTTTCACTGGAAAAGTCTGTATACTGTCTTATACAAACCTAATCCCATTAAAATTTACATTTTTTTAGTTTAAAAATTCAGAAATTAGATTTGCATTGCAGAAGATAAACTCAATTTAAATATTTTGATGCAAAATAACTAGAAAGTTGGATAAGATGCTCATATTTTTTAGAATATATTCATTACAGTTTTCAAAGAGATTTAACGAAATTTCGGTATACATTACCGGATTATTCAAAATTTTTTTTTAATACAAATTTTTACTCTAAGCAATCTGTTGATGCCTTCAAATATCAGATCCTTCTTTTTTTGGATCTCTTGAGTAAAAATGTTAAAATATATTCGGTTCTTTTAAAATCTAAAAGTGCGATCAATAAGAAATGGGATGAAGTTCTCACGATTGTTTCCCTTTCTGGGTTTCTGGGTGAGAAGTTCAATCTTTTGAACGCATACTCAGATGGTTTTTGATATGAAATTTAAATTATTACAGTGAAAGGATTTTTAACACGTAATTAAGTTATTATAGTAAGTTAATTATATAGTAGTGAGAGGTATTCCAACAAGTTATGAAGACATTATGTTGTTATTCATATGGCTTCATTGGAAATACTAATCCATCTACAATGTTCAGCTTTAAGTGGACATAAACAAGGAGTAAAAAGGAACAAAATTACATTATCAAACAGAGAAAACACAAACTCATATTACGCAAAAAAACTAAAATTAAAGTAAAAAAAAATATATATATATATATTTATACAGTGAAGAAGGAGGAGTAGTCTTTACAGAGAGTTCACGAGATCTCTGGCATCCCAGTAAAGTTTACAGAGATCACCCCGCTTTTGAGATTGTTTGTCCAGTAAAGGGCATACAAGCAAGTGGTCTGAGTTCATGGTTCCCGAATTGCAGATTTGTCACTCACTAGATGGAAGGATACCTATTCTGTTGAGGTGCTGTGCCAAGCAGTCATGGCCTGTTGAGAGTCCACAGCCTTCTTACGAGGACTGGGACAAAATTTCTTCCAACTGTTTTGGATGTTATGAAGACATTATAATAAGTTATTAAATTGTTATTGCGAGAGGATTTCCAAGACGTTATAAAGACATAAGAGTAAGTTATTAAGCTATTACAGTGAGAGGATTTTCAACAAGTTATTAAGATATTATAGTAAGTTATTAAATTATTACAGTGAAAGAATTTTCAGCAGATTATTAAGATTCTACAGTAAGTTAAATTATTTTAGTGAAAGGACTTTCAACAAGTTAATAAGATATTATAGCAAATAAATAAATTATTTAAGTGAAAGTTAATAAGATATTATAGCAAATAAATAAATTATTTAAGTGAAAGTTAATAAGATATTATAGCAAATAAATAAATTATTAAGTGTTTCAACACTTTAGGATATTATAGTAAGTTATTAAACTATTATTTTATAAGAGGATTTTCGACAAGTTATTTAAATATCATAGTAAGTTATTAAGTTATTAAAGTGAGAAGATGTTCATCAAGTTACCATTTAGAGTTAGTAATTCACAGAGGAAAAAAAACTCAATCCTTTTAAGCTAAACAAAAATGCATTTACAAAAAAGTCTTAATTTTCAGTGATAAAGTCTGTATACTGCCATATACAAACTCATAAACATTTTCATTTTTTTATTTAAGAAGTCAGAAGTTGGATTTGCATTACAGAAGATATACCCAATTTAAATATTTTTACGCAAAATAACTGGAAATTTTCATAGGATGTTAATACTTTTCAGAATATATTCATTATTTCAAGTTTTCAAAGAAACTGAACAAAATTTCGGTATATATTACCGGATTGTTCACAATTCTTTCTTTAAGACAAACTTTTGCTCTTAACAATCTGTTGCTGCCTTCAAATATCAGATTCCCGTTTTATCCGGATCTCTCAAGAGAATGTTAAAATACATTCGGTTCTTTTAAAATCTAAAAGCGCGATCAATAAAAAAATGGGACGAAGTTTTTATGATTGTTTCCTTTTCTGAGCGCGAAGTTCGATCTCCTGAATGTATTCTCTGATGGTTTCTGATCGGAAATTTTATGACAAGTATATTGTCGCCTACAACGAAGCAGAAACTTATAAAAGAAAAAAAATATTTTTTGCTTCTGATTCTTTCATTTTTGCTTTTCCCAAAGGGTAAGTGTTGAAAAATGTAATGAAATATTTTATTTTAGGAACTCGCAATTCTTTCAGCTTTTGATTCTTTCTTTCCTGTATTAAGAAAGTTACCACCGTTGCTTACGTAAAATTTCGGTTTTTTAGTTTTCCTGATTTGAGTTTCGCATTGTATAAATGTTTCCATTAAAAAGCCGTTGATGTTTTTAAACTTTATACATAAGTTATCGAACTTTTAAAGCTTTGGAATAACTAAATTATTATTTTAATTCAACCAAATCAATCATTTATCAGAGAACACAAAAATAGCATAAAACCTGTATTGTTATAAATTTCTAATCAGTTTTCAAAGCTTTCATGCACAAGTTTTTCAATTTAGAAAAAATAATTTTCGTTGATTTGAAAGCTTGAAAGAATATAATTTATTTAAGAATAGCCAATTAAAGCTTATATATTATTCAACCTTTCTCTAATGTCTATAAACACGATTATTATTTTATTATTTTCAAAAACAGTGTACACTATTGTTTTCATACACTATTATGTTTGCAAATGACTTCAAAAAAAATCTCAAACTGTTTTTAGCAAGTTATTTAAATTACTTGCTGTTTAAATGGGAATAAATGTTTAATGAAAATACCGATCATTTGGTTGAATATGCTAAATTATAAGTGAATTATGGGACAGTTTAATGTACATCAAATTTGTGAAGAAAGTGGTTTTAAGAATAACAGAGACTGTCAGGATGTTTTAAATAAATATACGTCAATTTGAATCAGATTTGATAAGAAACATTTATATTGTATTCACTAAATATGATTCGACATTACGAAATTTAAACGAAAAGTAGTTTTTAAAAAAAAAAAATAAGTAACCTACTTAAAAATGAATGTTTGATTTCATTGCTCCATTGCTCGGGCTTAGAGTGCTAATTTCGTGCAAGAGAACTTTTTCATTCACATTTATGACCGAACTGAAGACAAGAATAAGATTAAACAAATTATTTTTCTCTTCAACTTAGGATAAGAACTTTTGATACATGGTGGTGGGACTTATTCCATTGGTTTAAATTAGCTCTAAACCAGATCTTTGAAACTGTGCAAACGTTCCATTAATTTTGAGGAAACCATGGATGTCATGGAAAACGTCTGTTAGATTGTTAAGCTAGATCGGTGTGCTTAATTTTGTATACCTAAATAAATATATGAAACATTATATTCTTAAAATATAAAGAAAATGGTCTGCCTTCTGGGATTTAAAATTTAACACGCGCTTAGATATAAAATTTCATGGTCGATATATGTAGTTTCGAGTTGAATACTTCATGTTTTCTTTTGTTGCCATATTTTTGAAATTGCACCTAGGCGAAAATTGTACGGCCAATAACATGCCCTGCTTGCCATTTTGTTATTTAAAGTATTTTTGGTTTGCTATCTTACCTCAGTTATTTTCTACTTTCATAGTTTTTTTGATTTTTTAAAAAGAAAATTAGTTAATTTTTCGAATATTATTTCTTATCTTAAACTTACGTTGAACTAGATAACGGATCATTAAAAAAAACTCATTTTAAGATATTCGTCAAAAACTTAAGGCTACACGGTACCCTTTTTTAAAAAAAATTTTTAAGGCCAGTAATATTAAAAGTAATAATAGATTTTCATTTGTATTATATTATTAAACTGATTTTCAAAAAGAAAAGGGAAATCGACAAACCACAATTTAAAAAATTTAAAATTTTTTAAAAAATTCAAGATTTTTTTAAATTTTTATAACTTTTTTAATTTTCAAAATTTTTCAGTTATTTTAAATAATATAAATATCTTAGATTATTAGGAACAAAAGTTAGTATGGATTTGATGCTCTGATACTTAGTTGAATCTTAATTATTTTTATCGTTACTAAACACGTGGAAAACCCGAAAATTCTAAAAACTCCAACTTCAAATTTTTATTAAAAAAAATGTATACATCTCACACTGAAATCCATACTAACTTTTGGTCTGTATATACATAAAAGTTTCTACAAAAAATTTCAAGGCTTTATCTTTAAAGGGAAAAAAGCCTTAGGGAATCGAAAACAGTGGTATCAACAAAAAAGAAAGTCTGAGAAAATGACATTTAAAGTAAAGAGAACCATAAAACCAAAACTAAAAATGCTTGTACAGTCCTACTTTCTTAATATATTATAAACAAACTTATTGTTGGTCCAAAAACACTAATTTACTTGAATATTAATAGTATTATATTTTTTCACATTTAAAATTTATATGTAACCTGTATCGGCTAAAATACACGTAACATTGGTTTAGACAAACAGAGCAATAGGATTAAAGAAATAGTATATTTATTATTATATAAATATTCATAATTATATAAATATTCATAATTATATAAATATTCAGTCAATCAAGTATAACAAATATTCTGTTACGAATGTATTTATAAATTAAAAAATATTAGTCTTAAAAAAGACTTTTTATAAATAAAAATTTAGTAAAAACACAACTTTAGAACGCATCCATCAAACATCGAACATAAATAAACAACAATGCTTCTAGAAGTGAAAGTGAAATTTGATAACTTTTGGAGAAAGTGAAAATTAATAATCATCGAAATAAAGTAAGTCTTTTTTTGAAAAAAAAAGTTTTAAAATTAGATTTAAAAGAAAACGAAACTAACCACGCCCCCTCGCTTGTCAAATTGTGAGTCTGACACAACTCGGAAAAATCCTAATATCTCTAAAACTAATTAGATCTCAGATGCAAAATTTTTCAACTTGCTTCCCAACCACATTAGCCACCCAAAAATGCAAAAATATTTTTTTGCATATTTTTGCGAATTTTAGGGTACTGTGTAGCCTTAAGATATTATTTGGAAGTACAAAAAATATTTAATTCTTCGAAATTAATTTTGAATCGATAGAATAAAAATAAAATTTTGTAAAGATTAAAAGCTCGGTTCCTTTTTATTACTCTCAACAAATTATCAACATTATATTACATGCCAGGCATGCAGCGTTAGCAACCTTTAATAGTGCTTTCAGAATTGGCCAAAATATATTACTATTCCTCAATGCATTTACAATATTAAAGTCTGAAATCCCTTAGTTTACATTCTGTTAATTTATGTACTAGGTGGCTTTATAAAATATCTCAAAGTTCTGTCTTGAAACAAATACTTTCATCACTCTTGTCTGATGTAAAAGTCTTTTGGGAAAGGCATGCATCTTAAAATCCATAACAAATGTCAAGAGGTTTGGTTACCGTTACGATGGCGACAGTATGATATATTGTTTTTGAATCGATAACCAATGGGATCGAAGGTATCATCACCTGCATCTGAGGTTCATTCGCGAATGTCTCGAAAGTTTTGAGAATAATAATCGTTTTATAAAGTGAAGAGGCTGATAATTAAGTGTAGTTCATTCAAGAAGTTGGTTATTAAATTTAGAACCACTAATTTAAAAATAAATTTTTTTATTTCATTTTTCTTAATTTCCCTTATTACTCATACTTTCGCTCTTAAATGGCATAATTTTTACTTTAAGATAAAAATTATTTTGAATTTTTTTTCTTCTTTTAAATTAAAATCATAAGTTCGTTTTATTTACCAGCAACACATTTTTTGGGTTGATGGAAATAAATGATTGTATGCATATCATAGTGGAACATTGAGGTTTGAATACATTAAATTGTTTGAACATTATGAACGTAATTAAATCGGAAAGAAATAATTGTGAAGAAACACATTTCTTAATTTATACACTAACTAGCTGAATACCCGTTATTTCGTACCAGGTGATATAACGTAAATAGTTTATAAATCAGTATTGATCAATTTTAAGAAATAATGCATAAAACTGGACATATACTGACACAATTAAGCTAAAACAATTTCGTTTTTTTAGAATTTAATATTAGTTATTGACTTTCCTAGTTGCTTTACTTTATTAGATTAAGCAAAACATGTATTTAGAAGTTCATGCCATCAAAATGAAAATGAACTACATTCAGTATCATTCGGCAAGCTGCTATTGCCTGTTCTCCTGATAGGCAATACTGTCAGGGATTGATTAGGAGCTGTACTCTCTTAAAATGAAAGAGTTATTTCCCCTACTCAAAAAAGAGTTAAATTTTTTTAACTCAACTTGAGTGAAATACATTCTTATTTGAGCAAAATTCTTGCTTTGCATTAACTCAAACTTGAGTGGTATTTATTAAGCAATATTTGAGTGCTTTTAGCTCAAACTTGAGTGATTTATTTATTATTTAATTGCGTGCGAGATATAGGCTGGAATTTCTATCGTTTTATTTTAAAAAGCAAACGATAATAAATCTAAATAAAATTGTTATATTCTGTGATCTAAATAGATTATGTCTTCCTTTTTATTTTACGTTAAATTTTTTTTTCTGGAGAATATGTCATTTAATATTTTGAATTAAGAAGAATTAAAACAACTTTTAGTTCACAGCGGTATTTCTGAAGAAGAGGCTGTTTTACTTTTCAGTTAGTAGATATACTTTGTTGTTTTTATTTTGAAAATACTTTTATTTTGAATGAGTTATATACACATTCCATTTAAATTAGCTGTTTTTCAGCGTTTTTTAATAAAATATACTATTCTTTCAAATTATTTGTCAAAAAAATTTATTAAAATTGAAAGTGTTAAATGTGGATGATTATGAAATATTAAAAACATTTGATTCCCTGCTAGAATCTTTGTCAAATCATGTGGGAATATATTATATCTGATAAGAGTTTTAGAATTTTTTCAGATTTCATATTAAAGCTTTAACATTTTATTTTAATATAATAAATTTATATCAATGTTTTAGTTTTTTTGATGCATAATTTTGGTACAAAACATTTCTGGATAATTAATTTCATATCTTTCTATACTTCTTTTATAAAAGATATTTACGAAATTATTGTTCATACAGTCTATAATTGCTGTTATTTAAATTGCTTTCTATTATTGACTGTCTTTAATTTATGAAAGTTCACATCTGCAACATCCATTCATTCAAATCAGAATCTTCAGATGTTCAATGTATTTTATTATAAATATATCATTCAAAGAAAAAGTGGAAAATATTATATTTAAAAAAATTAAGCAGCATTTTGAATTTTTCTGTTTTTATCCTGTTTTTAGTTTTTATTTAATTGGAATTCAGAATTAATACTATCTTCTTATTTCATGAAGTATTTATCCCATTATACAAACTATTTTTCCTTTGTTGCTAGCATAAAAGTTCTTATCACTTTTCTTCAAATTCAATTTTCGAGGCAAAATTGAAAATGCAGAATTAATATTTAATTAAAAGTACAATGCTAATTAAAGTATTTGAAAATGCAAATAAATTAGAATTTTACAATAGTTATAGATTAATAGTAAAAAAATAGGAGCAAAATTAAGAGTAATATTTATTATGAGATATAGTTCAATTTGAATTTATATACCTATATCCCAGCTGAAAATAAACTGTAGTTATTCTACAGAACTGAAGTAATTTCGTAGTTTTTCTAGAGTTAACTGCAAATTTTCTGTAGTGCAATCTTAACTGTAAAAACACTGCAGTTATTTTGCAGCTAATGTGAAGTAATTTCTCAGTAATTTATTAAGAAAAAATTTTAGCTATTGTCTACAAAATTACTGTAGTTTAAGTGAGGTCACTTGAAAATCATAAATTTAGTAAAAACTGAAACTTTAAATCCGTGGTCATTCTGCAGTAAATTTGAAGTAATTATGCAGTCATTGTTTCAGAAGTATACTTTCTGATGAATCTGCAGAAAAACTGCAGTTACTTTGCATTATTGTAAAATTGAAAGAGTTTGATGTCTTCAATCTTGCTTTCCTGGCTGGTATATTAAATTTTCATAATGTTTTTTCTTTTTCATTATATATTAATTTCTTACAATTAGGTAAAAATTCTAAACATATATATTGATAACGGAAATAACGTACACTATCTATATTCATAATAGTTAAAATTCATAAAATACATACATGATTTAATTGTAATTATTTATAATTCAGAAGCGATACAATTTAATTAGTTTAAAATATGCCTAAAATTAAGTATTTAAATATTTCTGTATTTTAGAAATTTTATTAAAAATGTCGTTTTCATTAATTTTTATTATTTATTTCTTTTTGACTTAAGAAAACTATGTTTGAGCAAAGTTTATAGTAAAAAGAATATTAAAGTAAAGTCAAGTGGTTAATGTTAATTAATTAATTTTTTTATTCGAATTCATACTAAGCTAGGATTATTGCAGAACAAAAATTATACTTATTTTTTTCTAATCAAAGCAAATATATAGTTTGGATTTTAAACAAATTTATATCAAAAGAGTTTGCAAAATTGAGTTTGAAAAAGGGTATTTAATCCAGATTTTTTAGCTTTTAACGTCCTCTTCAAAAATTTATTAATTTCACTTAGTTTCAGAAATTTGTCTTAAAAAAATTTAGGCAATTTAAAACAATATACCTTTTTTATTGCTTGAAAATAAAGCTTTATAAATTAAACGAATAAATTTGTTCGAAAAAAAATTACTCATAGTATTTTCAATTGGACCTAAATGAGCATAATATTTATAAAACTGCTTACTTTAAAAATTCGCTTAGAGCTCCTTACTTTTAAAAATTAAACTTCAAAGAAAAATGACGTAACTTAGGGGAAAGAAAAAAAACTCAAATCTACAGTGGTTAGGAATTTTTCGTAAAAAAAAAAACCTCTTAAGTAATAATTCATTTAATTGTTGTTTCACCGTATACAATCAAAATAATTGGATAACCACAAAATGCTGCTATTCAAACTGTTAACTCTGACATTTTTTTTTAACTGTGTTTTCACCTTATTTGATTTAACAAATAAAAACTTTATCCTCGCCAACAAGACCCAGCTCATGAAACTAATTATTTCTTTGTAGCCGTCTTGTCACAGAACTGCAGCCGAGATGGTTAATCGGTCAAACTCACGACAGATGGGAAGCCAGTTCGAATCCCAGCCAGTGTCGATATGCTCACAGCGATAGCTTTCACAAGTACTATATTATCTAATTCGATATATAAATTTAACAAACGTAATGATAAAAAAAGCTGCTATCTAAGGCTTTCTTTCAAAAGCAATTTTTTTAAAAAAAAACTATAGTATTTTTTATCGCTTACGATAGATGGCACCACTGAATACAAACATTTTGTATATTAACAATAAAAATTTTGACTGCAATTTACAAACTGAAATATTGAAAATCGCTCAAACACGAGTTAAAATCACTCAAGTTTGAGTGAAATTTTTTTCACTCAAATTGAGCTATTTCCATATAACTCTTTCACTTGAGTGATTTTAACTCAAGATGAGAAGGCCGGTTTTTTCTAGATGAAAGAGTTAAATAGCACTCAAGTTGAGTTATTTTCACTCGTTCATTTTAAGAGAGTAAAGAGCATTGTTCTGAGGTCTTTCGGTAGGCCTTAAAAATCTATTTTCACAGTATCTAATGTAGTTATCTTGGTTCTAATATTTGTGTGTTTAGTACCTATTAATATGATGTTAGTAGTACCTATTACCAAAATTAATTGAGTATCATTGCCGTCTTTTTATGGATTTCTTAGATGAATAAGTACCATTTCGATTAATTTAGATTTTTAATAGAAAATTTATTTTTTTATTTCAATTTGCGAGCATTATTAAAATTAATTATCATTGGCGTTAATAACAATGTGGCAATTCTTTGCTGTTTTTATTTAATAATAAGTACCTTTCTCCATTAATTTAGCTTAATATAATATTTTTTTTAAATTTCAATTTGAATATATATTATCAAAACTACGAAATAATTGACAACATAATTTCAGTACTTATTTCAGAAACTAAAAAATAGCCAAACTTTTACTGAAACCAGTGATGCTTAATAAAATGTGGTATTGTAGATGCCATGAAAATGAGAACCTATTAAACCAATACAGGTGTCTAATGTAGGTACAAAGGTAATAGGTTTTCTACCATCTTCCGAATTGGATAAGTACCCTAATGCAATGTATTGTTATGCCACCTAATACAAAAATCTTATTTTTGGTCATTTGTTGCTATTTCATGTGTGGCTTCATACTATTAGATTTACCATAATCTTAGTAGAAGTTCAACTCATTAAAAGAAAGATTAACTACACAAATATTGGGAGTACAAACTAGTTCGGCCCGTTTTCAAAAGATGGCTCTGGCTGTCATGAATATTTAATAGTGACAACTGGTTTCGGTGGTTTCAGAGATGTTAGACATCTGTCAATAATATTTAGTTTATATTGCTTTAAGTTTCATACAAAAACCCTGTTGTTTACTTCGTTGAATATGTCAAATTTTGTGGTAACTAAGTAGCATTTGCGGGAGGATTTGTGTTTCTGCTTTAATTGCAAGAAAAGTGCAACTGAAGAGCATCGAATGTTTGTAGAAGTTTATGGTGACAATGCTCCAAATGATAAATCATGTAGGGAATGGCTTCGATATTTCAAGAATGGTGAAAGAAGAATGGTGAATAGTGCTGTATAATATGAGCTGCTACAACCTGGCGATTCCATTACAGGCGATCGGTTTAGGCTAAAATTGATTCGTTTGAGCCGTGCATTACGAGAAAAACTGCCGGAATATGAGTAAAGTCATGACAAAGTTATTCCTCATGATAACGGTCGGTCTCATGTCGCAAAAGTCGTAAAAATTATTTGGAAACGCTCAAGTGGGATATTTTACCGCACCCGCCGTATTGACCGGAAATGCTACTTCTGATTACTGGTAGTTCCGACTGATGCTGCACGATTTGGCAGGTTACCGGTTCATTTCTCTCACAAAAATTGAAAATTGGCCCCTAACTTGGATCGCCTCAAAAGACGAGACATTTTTTCGAGATGGAATTCGAAAACTGCCTGAGAGGTCGGAAAAAGTAGTAGCCAGAGATGGACAATACTTTGATTAATCTGTTCATTCATTTTGTTCAAACATAAATGCATTTTTGAACAAAGAAAAAACGGACCGAACTAATTTGTACTTCCAATAGTATAAAAATATAATATTCAGAATCTACCAAAATTTTCCCATGGCTCGATAGGCAACTTTAATTTTATTTCATTATTTATTGTTGGGTTTCATTTATTAAAGTTTATAGAGACACGTTTTAAAAGCTCGAGTATGAGAGACACGTGGATTCACATATCTTTTCAAAATACGAATTCTGCGACGTCATCACCATATGTTGCGAAATTATTAACGTTAATTTTACTTGTGATAACCTAACATAAGAAACCAAAGATAAATAATTTATAAAAACGTAAGGTCAAACTAATTTTTGATTGATTAGAGCAGAACGCTAGCAATCACCAATATTATAAAATATTTATCAAATCCTATAAAAAAATCTTTCTTTGGGATAAAGTGTGAGAACCAGTGGCTGGAGAAAGTTATAAAGAAAATAGTTAGGTCTACTGTGTTTTTACTCGTACTTATACCAAATTAGGTTTCGAATAGGTTTAGAATTGCGGATTTGTATAAGGTGCATACGGGCATACATATAAACATTCTACTTTATTTATATAGATAGTTTTAATTGCTTATCTTATTACCAATTTTCTTATTTATATAGTTTCGATTTTTTATGTATAGAAAAAAAGTTTTTTTTTAATATTTAGAATATACATTCTAAGAAGAGTTTAAATATTTAATTCTTATTTTTCAAAAAGCATATGCATCTGTCAATAAATAAATAAATAAGATATGTGTTTTATGCTCACTCATCATAAAAACTAAATTTTATACAATAGATTTGGAAAAGTAGCAATTTAAAGACAGCTATTGCCGATATAAAGTGTGATGATGTGTATAGAAAACTCTGAATCGTCTGCCAAATGTTGTTTATGCCAAATAAAAGTGCCAAGTATTCTTTCGAAAATATTGTGGCCAAGTAATTTCTATAAAAAATTTGCTTGGCCTAAATGCAAAACTAGGAAATTCTTTCATTACCATAAGAATAAGAAGCAAAATTGCTTTTCTGAGGGTGTATGTGAAGAAATAAAATACAAATTATTTTCTCGTTGCATGAGTCGTTTGAAAATTAGTCTGTTTATATTTAATGTCAACTGCTTTTCGCACTAATTAATTCTGAAAAGTAATTTTAAAAAAACAGATGTTGTATAAAATCTTTGTAAACTCAAAATCGTAATGATTAATAAATTATGTAAAACGTATTTTAATTAAACTCGAAACGCAAGAATATAAAGACTGGTTGTTTTGAAAGAATATCTGTTTACTTTACATCTGCGTTGAAATAAATGAAAACTAGAAAATTTTACTTATTTACCGAATGATTATTGCAAATATATATTTTTGCATTTACTGTAAATTATACTTCATGCCAACTAAACTTGACATCGTTGTAGAAGTTCAAATACATAGTGTCTCGCAAAAAGTATATATTTTTAATTTGTAAGATTTGTAATTGAATACATTTATTAAAAGAAATTTATAGATGCAGTTAAGAAATTGCAATTTTTTAAAGCTAAGCTGATATGAAGTATAGAAAAAATTCTATTTATCTCGTAACAGCAAAAGTCTTTCGATGAATCTTAAAACTGAATTAACAATATCTGGAAGCGTTCCTTTACAAAATAAAGAATTTTGAAGAAGACTTTATAACTTTCCTCAAAAAATGCAAATTTTTTATGTGTACGCACTATATTTCACAATTTATTATGAAGTCTCAATGATCACTGGTGTAAAAGTGTTAGTAAGTAATATTTCCAGAAAATTTGATGTTAAAAATGGCGTTAAGGGAGTATTTTTCTAATTGATTATAAAAAAAAAAAAATTAAAAAAAAAATATTATAATTTTATTAAATTATGGAAATTTTTATTACTTAAATAATTGTGCATAGAGAAGAATATTCTGATAAAATTACTTCACTGAATGTTAATGAAATTCCTGTTACAAAAAAACGTAAATTAGGTCAATAAAAGCAAAATATGTAATATTTAAACCAGTCATTTGGTAACTTTTCCATCCATATGGTAACGGCTTACTGGACATTTCAGTTTTCCACCTTATAGTTCTGATTAAATGGCTGGGTGGCGCAGTTGGTTTGTTGTCTGGCCTTCTGAACCCAAGTCTGCGGGTTCGATCCCCGGCCCAGACACCGGATTTTCGGGATGCAGAAAATCCTCAGCAGCCATGTCGTATGATTATGCGGCGTGTAAAAGATCCCTGGAATGCCTCATTGACTCTTGGCATTTCCGCCAAAATTAAATTCCTAGTGCACTTTAGCATCCAAATAGAGTCTCGGTGCTGCCATCTAGTGTGGCAGAAACTAGACGTCCAAATTAACATGACCAACGGTATCTCACCCATTGGGGTGGTCTTGAAAGAGTGGATACCACCTCTGGAGAACGCACTAGGTCTGCTTATCTGCAAGACCGATTGTGCAGCTCATTGGAAATAAAAAAAAGTTCTGATTACCACACATTTAGTAAAAAAAAAAAAAATACGAAACTGAAAAGTACATTGAACCGAAATGGTCTCTATGCTATTCTCTAATGTATGATATAATTACTAAATTCTAGCTCATTTAATAGTTTTGACATTGCTTAAAAAAATCTCTTCTTAAAAAACCTTATTTTACGATTAATTTTATCAAAATCAGTACCAAAGTGCTTCAGTAAACTAACCGAGCTTTTAGTGTTCCCACAGACACAGAAAAAAGTAAATATTCCGACATTTTGGTAGTTTTGAACCTATTTTTTCTTCATCTGCCCAGGAATAAAAACTGTTATAAAATAAATGATCGGAAAAATTTCTTAAATTTAAACTGTGATTCTATAACCATTCAAATGAAATTAATTTAAATATACACTCATTTTAGACACCCTTTAGTGCATATTTTTACTTAGTTTTACACAACTTACTTTATGTGTGATGTCTTACAATAGATTTGATGTGAGTGGTAGACAAATTTCAGGAAACTTAGACCTATCAAATTTCAATCATCTCTATGTGCTTGACGCCCGTACAAGTTCAAGCAGTTTACTGATCACCAAGATCATGATTAGAGGTTGCTGATTTAGGTAATCTCCCGAGTACAAAAAAACATCCGGCTAACACTTATCAGTTTATTTAAAATTTCATTCACGTTGATTAAAGTTAAAAATCTGGTTATTTGGATATACATCTATGATATTTACAACAAAATAACTGTAATTGCAATTTTAAATGTAATTATTGTTGTAGTTATGTGTTTCAACCTTATACTAGCCGCCTTTGGCTACTAGTGTAGTCACCTTTCAAAATTATCTTGCGCGACTTAAAAACTTTGTGATAAGAAACTGCACAACTGTATTTAAATATTCCAATTCTACAGCCCCACCTCCAATCCTTACACCTTAATTAGTTTTAAACAATGTATTTAACTAATTTTTTCATGTTCAGCTGTTGCCAGCTCGATTGACTTTAAATTCAATTTTAACTATTTTCAAGAAATGTCCTCATTATTGTCATAGTTCCGTATGTACTGAATTTCAGTAATATTACTGAATTATGAACTGAATATTAAATCTCACAAACAACCATAATTTTACAGTTTGAGAAATTTCAGCCCAGTAGGCCAACAGAAGTGTTAAAATTATATTTATCTCCTTCTAGAGATTAGATACAAAAGTTATCCCAGTGCTCCATTACGTTCTCTACTACTTCCTCACGCACCGCTCGTGCCATAATTTGAGTATCGTATAATGTGTATATGCTAATGCCCAAAATATCAAGCTTTGCAACCAATAATTAACATGTGGCATCTTGTCACCGTTTATGTCACCGTCTAATCAAGGCTCAAATTACTTCGTAATTGTATGCTTATTTCTATAAAAATATAAAATCATTCTAAATAAATACTTATCATGTAACTAACTCTTCAAAACTACTTAAATTATTACTTCAGGCAACCTAACAAAGTGAATTATAACAGAAATGGTGACAATAGATAGTGAAACACCCGAATTTATGGTGAATTAACGAATTTGAAATTTAAATTTGTTTCATCATCCTTCATCAAAATTTCTCTTTGATTCTTAGCAATAATATTTAAAATGACAATTAATAAATTTTGGTTACCTCGAGATCTCTAAAATGCTGGGTTTGGATTTGCTAAACCTCATAATGCATTGCAATTCTATCAATAAATTCTAAGTACTTTTAAAGTAGCTTAAGTGTTCATAAGTCTAATGAAGCGTAAAAACTATATTGGCTTGAATCATTTCTGACCACAGAAGTCAAATTCATTTCGTGTATCGAAATTTCGATCAATTTCTACAGAAATAAAAAGCAAAATGAAAAACATAATGAAATAAAGATGTTTTGCATAAGTGTACTAAAAGAGAGAGAATAATTTTAATTTTGTCATATCTAAAACGAAATACATCAATTTTTCTTAATAAACATCTATTACCTCATAAAATTTTCTTCACGTCTTTCGGATGTCATGCGCCACACGTTGTTCGTTATTGCCGTAACAAAAATAAAAGTATTTTCTGCTCTTTAATACACCTGAGAAACGTGATTTTTAAAACAATATTTCATATTATTATTTCACTTTTCCTTTTTTTCCGAAGCAGTTTTATCAAGATATTTCGCATATTGCCTCCCTTCTACCTATTTGTGTAAGCTTGACAATTTCCAACACGAGACACTTCAGCAAACGAATTTTTTTCTATTTTGGTAATTTAAAAATCCGGTTGCTGAATTGGATATTAATATAAAAGCCGTGATACATATCCTAAGCATGCTGTGAAATTCTTGAGAAAGATAGAGTCTATCTCAATCTTTCCATAAAAGTGGATTTCATATCTTTCTTGTTTTCATATCACGTCCTAACAGTTCGACAAAATAAATTTTCGGAACACGAGCTTATTTTCGATAATAGATAACCGAAAGCGTTAGAAATGGATTTTTGAAATAGAGAGTTATAGCCAAGAAACTGGTAGGATAAAATCTAACCCAGACAGAAAACTCGGTAATCGTTCCCTGTAGAGCTCAAAACTTTATGGTAGAAAAGAAATTTTTCTGAAAAGTGTTGTAGACTAGATTTCAATATTGCTTTAGTTTTTTTTATTTATTTACAAAAACTGTTTTTACTGACATTGAGTACTGCAGAGTTTTTCTGCTTGTGACTTATGGAAGAACGTTCAGTGCCGGAATTCACTATCAGAAGTGAAACTCCCACTTTTGATGATTCGGTAATGCTTAAGATGTATTTCGTCATTTTTGAGAGTTATTTCGTCACGAAATCCTTTGTTTTGTGACGAAACGCGAACTCTCAAATATCTGAGATAAATGTTTCTTCAATGCGAAACCTCATCGTAGGGTATTATAGAAGATTGTTGACTAGAACGAAGACTAAACGATTGAAAATAATGGGATGAAACAAGCGGACCTGCAAAGTCCTTTATGATGGTCAAGGAGTTGGCCCTCATACCAGGAAGCTCTCGGGTTCGAACCCTGTTTCGGGTACTGGTGAAGATTATCCCTCTGTTCTATCAGTCTTTTTGTTGTTGAGGGGACATTGATCCACCTGTACGTTGTCCCCACGACAAAGTGATCATTAGAAAAGTTAAAATACATTAAACACTGCAGGTTTATTTGTTTTTTTTTTGGAGGGGGGATAGAATGACGTAATATATAATTTTGATGAAATTTGTCTTCTCGAAGAAGCGACGATAGGTATTTCGTCACTTTGACGAAATGTTTCTTTGGAACATATAATAGGAAATTGTTTCGTCTAAGACGAAGAAAGTTTCGCGATATTTGAGTATCCATTTTTCATAGTGTTCTGAAATGTTATGAGGTATGCTTTAAAATTCTGAATAGATGTCTTCAATTTTTTGAATACTAAAAGTACTAAATTGTTTATGCCATAACATTGCTTTCTAGTAAGACTTTTTGTATTCATTCCTATAAAATGTCCCCTCTCTCTCTCTCTTTTTTTGAGGAACTTTTTCAAAGAATTTAATCGGCGAAACTAACCATAGAAGGAACTTACAGTAACCTTCCATGGTTAGTGGCAATTAAACTTACCAATAATTCATTGATCAATTACTGAGGAAATTTTGTTTTGTTATTATAGTCCATTGCAGACTCTTAACAAAACACTCACTAGTAAGCCATCAACGGGTTTTGAATCTTGTAGAACAATGTATTCACCACTTTATTGAGATTAGCATATATCTGTTACTTTTTCAACTTTCAATTTGTTTTAACACTTTTAAAAAATACACTTTCTATTTTCTTTCTTGTTTTGCTAATTA
Source organism: Parasteatoda tepidariorum (assembly GCF_982258835.1). NCBI lineage: Eukaryota > Metazoa > Arthropoda > Arachnida > Araneae > Theridiidae > Parasteatoda > Parasteatoda tepidariorum. The sequence goes on from NC_141757.1 coordinate 87,737,099, forward strand.
TCACAGTAGAGATTTTAACTAACTTTCTGAGAAAACTAAGTTACCTTATAAATTGAACATAACAGTGATAAAATTCCTCTTTGTTTAGTAAAACTTTAGCCGTAACAGCACACAGCTCCTATCATGATCTACTGAACTGGATCCTCATGAAAAAGTTGCTAAAAAAATTTAGAATGTAAAAATACGTTGGATCTGCATAGGTAAACACAGTATTATTTATCAGGTAATACAAAAGATTGCTGAAAAATTAAAATTATGCATATTTGGTAATTATGCGCATAACTCTGGAATTATAAGGTTCTTCGCATCTTCGTACAATTCATAAACCCTTAAATAAAACACTTTTAATGGATTTTCTTTACTGTTATGTAATTATGAAATTAGCAGCCCTGAAACAAGTAAAACTTTATGTAACTTTTTGTAACAGTTTCAGAATGCCATTTGATTGCCAAAGTTTTGGTAACTGAAATAACATTATTACAAAAGAAAACCTATAATTGTCGATCGGAATTTATATTAAACATCCATCAAGTGACAGTTATTCTCAGAAGAATGTTGTTTTGACATCTATAAATGATTATATTGGACTTTTCTTATCTATTGAAAGAAAATCTTTATTTTTTTTATTTTCAAAGAAACGTTTTAAAAAGTTTGAAAAATCTATTTACTTTAACAAAGTAAATAGATTTTTCAAGAAAATGTCAACAATTACTAAATTATACTTTTTTAATAAGGTGGTCATTTTATAATTTTTTTGATCGAATTTCAGAACTAACGATTTTGAAACAATTTTAACCCTTATTCCAGTTACATTTGGAATTTTCTATTCTTTTTTGAAAATTATTTTGTGTCACTTTTTTAGAGCTACCTGATTATTTTGTCGGCTGTGACTCAAAATCATAAACTTCTACACAACTGCACAAAAGGAACTTATTCTTAAAAATAAAAGTTAAATAAAACAAGAATTTGCTGCTATAGTTATAAAAGTAGTATATAGAAGGAAAAAAGTGGCTATGCGCTTCAAATGGAGTAATTGAAATTCTGTTTAATAACAAGAGGGAATAGAAAAAAAAAAGATGAAAGCTGATTGTAAGAAACATATTCAAGTTTCATCAGGTAATCCCATTAGTTTTCATGTTTTCATCCTGTTCTTCTCACTATAGTGATTCGAAAATTTTTGATATCGTTTTTGTTTCTACCTCTCTTAAATGTTGACGCCCGGTGGCTGAGCGGTAGCGCTTCGCGCTGTCATGCCACAGGTCCCTGGTTCGATCCTCGGGCCAGGCAAGGTTGACTCAGCCTTTCATCCCTTCAGTGGGTAGATAAATGAGTACCAAGCATGCTTGGGAACTAAACACTGGGGGTTCCGCGTTCGGCTGACCACCTGACCGGAACATCTGCTCCTGCACCCCAGAGCCCAAGGTTAAGAAAACTGAGATCGGCACAATAGGCCTTGGCCCTCTACGGGCTGTCGCGCCACTGAGTTTAGTTTTAGTTTCTCTTATATTTATAGGCTAACATTAATACTAATGTGTATAATTTTTAGACAAGTATTCTAAATATATACAGGGTGATTATTACGAAACATTCTGTGAATTTCGCCAGGTAAGGCATATTAAGGTGAAAATGCATAGTTATAATGGGCATGAATAGCTCCACATTTCCGAAAAATCCCTTTGCCGTCAGGATAACCATGGGAGGTTCTCGTGGTCTTCCTCTCCGAGTAATGCAAATGCGGGCTAGTTTCATCAAAAAGTCCTCCACGAAGTCTAAATTTCTCCCAATACTTGATCCAGGAGTTCCCTTGTCTTCTGGAATGGGTTCAAAACTACAAGGCTACGGAGTTGAACATTAGAAGTCGAAAAACCCCAAAATTGGGTCGGCTTTTCAACGACGGTTATAAAATAAAGTAAAAATATTTCCTAAAAAGCAATTTGCATTAATAAAGCAAAACAAATCATATTAAAAATAACTATTCCGTAACAATTATCTTAACTTTCGATCGCCTGAAGCTATAGTTATAAAAGTGGTATTTGGGCCTAGTAGGGAGACTTTGGGCTAAAAATGGAGGATTCACAGCATTGAAACCCTTTTTGATATCTGGAAGGAAAAGAATAAAATTGAAAGGTGATTGTAAGCAACACATTCAATCTTCATCTGGTAATCAAATTGGTTCAATCTTCATCTGGTAATCATATTGCCTTTCTCCATTGTGAGTCGAAAATTTTTGATAGTGCTTTCGTTTCTACCTCGCTTAAATATTAATATTCTTCCAGTAATGCGAACAATTTATTGATTTTATTTTCAAAATATATATAATAAGAGAGATAATTCTGAAAGATGTTGTTAATTTTGCCAGATTAAGCATGTTAAAGTAAGAATGCTTAAGTAAAATGAACATAAATAGCTTAATATCCCCCCCCCCCCAAAAAAAAACAATTTGTATTAATACAGCAAAATAAATCTTATTAAAAATAATTTTATTTGTGCTTGAAATTTAATTAGTTTTTTATAGTTTCGAGTAAAGAATACTCTATGATGTATTTCTTTACTTATAAAACATCCTATTGCTGTTTGCATTAAAAATTAGCTATTATTACTTTAAAAGAAAGGTAAATATTTTCTTTTTTAATGTAAAAAGTTTCTTCATAAAGAATGAAAAAATATTTCTTTTCCTACTAAATAAACATTTTTATTAATAAAATCGGATAAAAGAATTACCATTATTCGAAATTTATGAGCAATTAAGCATCTTTATTAAAAGTAACTGGATTTGTGAAATATCGCAAAAAGTGTTAAGAAATTTTTTAGTATGTAATAATCTAATTTCTAAAAAAATTTTTATTTATTTAACTCTATTAACCAATAAATCTAACTTGTGCTTGTCTACTTCGTTTACTTTTACTACAGATAAAAAAAAAGACTTTGCTATATTTCATTGTTAATACCCAATTTTGTCGCTAAATGAAGGAGATTCATTTGTAAGCAGGACAAAGCTTGCAAAAAAATTAAGTACTTAAATGAATAGAGGCTTTTTTGGAACGAGAGAGCTAATAATTTATCAAAAATTCTAAGAACCTTGTGTTTTTAACAAAGGACATTCTACCACTTTTCTTTTAAATTGGATTCATTAAGTAAAAGCAAATTTTTTTCTTGTGCCTTAAAATATTTAACGAAGGGGTATGAAGGCGTTTTAAAGATTAGCTCTCATAAGGTAGCTTATATTTTTTTAAATTATATTGTTATGCTTTTTTAACTTTAAAGTTATCTTTTTAATCCATTAAGGCATGGGCTCCATTTTCTTATACGATTATAAAAATGCATCGAAGATCCATTGAAATTTTCTTTGGGGCATAAATTTCATATTTACTATTTTTAGGTAATCATTTAATTTTGATTTTATAAAAAACAGTGGATATTATGTGCTTTGGTCGAAAAATAAACTTATTACATAATGGTTAAGACAGAGCTGTCACTGAAATGAATTTGTTTCCTATCCATTGCAGAAGATTTAAGCTAATCCATCTGCAGATAGCTACGCGAAAGCTAACCTGGGAAGTAAATGTGGCCAGTGCGCAAAGCTGATCACATTGTCAACATCATATCATTGGTCTTGAAATTGTGGGTATTTACTCGTTAGTCAACAATTAGTCAGAAACTGGTTACAACTAGTCAACAACTGGCTTCACCTAGTCGACTACTAGTTGTTGCTAGAAAGTGCCAACAACTAGTCCAAAGCTAGCTACTTCTAGTCAACAACTGGCAATAATTTGTCAACAATTGGCTACAACTAGTTAACAACTGGCCAACAAGCTGTTGCGAGAAAGTACCAATAACTGGTCAACAACTAATTTTTACGAGAAAGTATCAACAACTACTCAGCAACTGGCTACAACGAGTCGACTTCTATTTGTTGCGAGAAAGTGCTAATAACTAGTCAAAAGCTAGCTACATCTAGTCAACAACTAGTAAATAACTGGTTATGTTTGAATGCATGTTTGAATACCAGTGATCTTCTTCCTCCTGTAAGTGCAAATACCCCATTCATTTTCGGATTTTTTAATTAACCCCTTTGGCGAAAAATATCTAAGAGTTTTTATAGTAACCAAAATTACATATGAATATAATAGTAGCAAGTTTCTGCGTGATGTAACGAAACAATATTATTAGGTATAAATTCAATTCAAATTATCAACTAAATCCGTGTTAATATAATAAGAAATTTCGGGTCTTTTAAATATATATGTATTTTTTATTTTGATGTAACTATCTGTTTATCTCTGTAAAGCATAAACGTTTACAAATCCATAGCCGGGTCTGGTAAACAAAACTAGCTGGGGATGACACCTTTTTAGTTTAGTATAGAAAATATTATGTCTAAATATAAAAGTGATAGTACGCATGATGTGAAAGAAGCGTCACATTTCATAATGCAATTTTATCTTTAGTATGCTTAAAATTTAAGAGTCTAGGTTTCAAAATCAATTACAGTCAGAATGGAAAAATATTTAATGCAGTTAAATACGGTAATTTTAATTTAGGTAAAAGCACTAGATTTATGTTTAAATTCTTTTATTGTTCGAAATGACTATTGTAGATCTAATATTAATGCATTAAATATTGTATATTAAATCAGCATTTCAATTTTTTAAGTGTGATTTTTAGCAATGAAAATAAATTTTGAGATTAAGATTGATTTATAAAAATAAACTTATTTAGCTTATTCCTTAAATCAATTTGATTTTCTAGACAGTTTTTAATTTTTGGTTGAAAAGTGGGTAAAATTTTCCAATTTTCGCTTACCGTATCTTGAACTTTCTGCTAAGAAATAATGAAATATATAAATTCTATATTTATGGCTATTATTAAGCTAGATGAAAAATGATTAAATGAATGAACGCATAATGCACAAAAAAATAACTCCTCAGTATTGATCTATCATCTTGTCCACATTAATGTAAATAGAGCCCTGCTGATTTCCTGATTCCATTGGATTCGATATGTTTGCCGATATAATGAGAAAATGTTGATTTTCTTATTTAATTTCAATGATTCGCTAACTCTTTCGTATATTTATTCGATGATTCTATATAATTTTGATTTCAAAAATATCCTAATCATTTACTACCTCACTTCATTAATTTTCTTATTAAATCAATTATTAATGTTTTATTCCATTTAAGTTTTGCTTATTGATTTATTGATTCGCTCTGTCATTGCTTCCTTCTTAAGTTTTTCATTATTTAAAACAACTTTGGAGTAACGTTGTTTTTCCTATATCTGTAAATTAAGGAATTCTTTGTTAAAATAAACTTTAAAATACATTAGATATACAATTTACACATTATATTATACCTCAATTAAATGTAATTAATATAACTTAAAACCTTGATTTCCTGTAATCGTATGTTAGGATTTTGTACTTGGGATTTCTTGTAATCGTTGTAGCCAAGTTATCCATGGTAATATGTATGTATTATATTATATCTTGTAATCACAATGACTTATGATCATGATAAATTCTTTTTGTTTAAAATTAATCATGACTATGTCTGATCGTGATTACATATAACCAGTTTGAACGGATTTTTATATTAAGACTAATGTGTTTCTAAAAAACTTATATTCATCTTAATCTTTTCGGAATTTTCTGAATCATACTGGCTTAAAAAGAGAGTAAGGGCTTTCACTAATACCTGATTAACCAAGATGCGAAGCAGTTGTGGCCTTTCGTCTGTTTACGGGAAACGATTGTCTAGTCTCCCATCTTTACCGCATAAGCATTACAATCGAACTTATTTACCATTGCCCAATGATTTTTAAGTTAGGAAAAAGGACCACCTGCTCCGACATGGGGTTCTTCACAGATCTATAGAAGTATTGAGAAGTTGTGAAGCAACAGCGCTCTGATCTTCTGTTCTTTGCTCTATTGATTACACTATGTAATTTTTTGCCGAGTTATTGGAAATAAAAAAATGAGATCTTTTTTCGAAAAATGAGGTATGTTTACTTAGAGGTAGAACACTTTCCTTTCAGATTTGCTACCGTACCTAATGATTAACACTATTTTATTGGTATATCTTAATAGGGAAATTTGAAGCGTCGAGATTTTTTTACATAGTATTTGAACATTGAATCAAAACTATTAACAGCATGATCATAATTTTATTATGTAATTAGTCAACTTATAAGATTCAACAGTCTAACCTAGCGTGGGTGAAAATTTCGGATACATAAAGCGTGGGAGTAAAATTCTAGTGGCAAAAATTTCCATTTAAGAGTTTTGCAGGCGGGATTCAAAAAAAAATTCGAGAGAAAATATAAACTAACGTTATAAATACGTGAAATTGCATTACAAAATTATATAGACTATTATATAAGGTTAAACTAAAATGAATATACTATCTGAATAAGAATGTTTAATCTTTTTGTTTTAAACACGAGGTTTAGAAGGGGATATGTGGGTTTGATAATGACCAATATTTTCTGCAAATGAAATATTTAATGACTCGTTTTTCAGAATAGATAATCTTCGTCAAATGAATATAGAATAGCTCATACATAAAAAGTTAATGGTAAAATAAAGTGAAAAAAGAGAAGTTTAAAAAAGAACAATTTCGAGTTGGCATTTTGCGTTATTTATGTAGGAGTCGTAGAATTGGAAAACTACTCAAATTTCTTTCTTTCTTTGCTTAAGGCTTCATTTCTTTTGAGCTAATAAGATTGTTTTTAGTCTTTTAAAACCTTAAAATAGTACCATGAATAAAGAAGTGAGACTGTTTTCTTTTCTATCATTTTTATATGCTTTCTTATATTATATTATTATATTTAGGTGGTTATACCTAAGGAAATCATAAAGGTTAAAATTCGTCAAGTTTTAATACTGTTGTTTTATATTGTCTGACTTAAACTTTTTTTTAAAATTTACTTTCACTGGTACAACTCATGTTATTTCCTTCTAGTATAGCTTTGTGTGTACACTGGTATTCTTTTTGGATCCAAAAATATTTAAGCTATCCATCTTGTATCATATATTGATTTGAAAAAGCATTTTATTCAATTTATATACATTACAGTTTGATTTGTAAACATTTCAAAGCTACTTGGCACAAATTATGATCGTGTCTCATTTCGAACGAGTAATTTACAGAAAATCTCTATGTACGCAATTATAAATGTCGTCGTTTAAATAAACAGCAGTTTTATGTCCTTTATTTCAGCACGAACTCTTAATAATGTAAAACGTAACCAAACATAAAAGTAAGAAAGTTAAAAAAAGGATCAGAGGGACAAAGTTGAGAGATATATGCCACAGTGAAAATAAAAATTTAGGCTCAATCAACGTATTTCTGCATGGTTTTCGAGAGCTGTAAGGCGTTACTCAATGCTTCTTGCCCACACTTCTCTCGATGTTTCTGAGTTTACTGTTAGAGAAGCCATTGATAAAACCCATCCCTCTCCCGTTGTAATTATTAAGCATTACTAAAACTACAATATATTTTCAAATTATCAAACATTATGCCTTAATTAATTATTACAATTAAAACAAAAGCACTGAATTATCTATTTGTTCACGATGCAAAGAATGAATACTTAAATTTTAAGAAAGTTTCTTCGTTTTTGACGAAATCAGTTCCTGGTGTATGCGCCGAGCGAAAATTTTGTCAAAGTGACGAAATACCTATCACCTCTTCTTTGAAGAAGTGGATTTCGCAGTAAAGAGATCTTTCGTCATTCCATTTAATTTTTCAAAGAAAAGAAGTACGATGGCATTGTTGATCCCTTTTTCGTGTTCACCATATCAACGTGGATCAACGTCATCCCAATGACACACGAATAACAGATAGAGCTTGAGAGATTAATTACATCCATGCCCGAAGTGGGATTTGAACCGGGAATCTTTCTGGTAAGAGGCCTTGATCACCATACAACTGATCAGGTTATGTCGTCATTCTAGTTCCGCCCGACTAGTCTTTATTCTAGTTAGCAATCTCCCACAATGCACTGCGATGAGGTTCCATTACAAGGGAATATTTTCATCATATATTTGAGAGTTCGCGTTTCTTTGCAAATCGAGTAATTTCGTGGCAAAATGATTCTAAAAATACAACTTAGAGAATGCAGAATCGTTATAAGTGAGAGTTTTATTTCCGAGAGTGCATATGAAATGTACGCTTTTAACTTTTCATTTTTGCCCAATAGCTCGGATAATATCACCTTTTCGTTCCCAACGTGAGAATAGAAATTGCATCCGCTTTGATAGAATATACGCATCAGCATGAATGTTTTATATAATATAGAAGACTATACTAAAATTCGTCACTCTTACCCTTTTTCTACTTTTTTTAAATCTGTTAAAATTGTTATATCTCACTTCAGTTTGGTTTAGCTTGATTGTCAAGGTTAAATTTGAGATTAAGCTAATGCCATTTTTAATCTATTAAACCTACTATTTAAATTTTTAGTTTGATTAAACTGAATTGTTGGTGCAGCACTAGATTTGAGTTGAAGACACATTTCCTGCGAATGAATTCAATTTATATTATAATATATCAGAATTACATAATTCGTAGGCCTTTTTTTGAAAGAAAAGTCTATTAAGATAAACTTCATTTTTGTTTGGTTTAGCCTGATTGATAGCAAAGTTCAAAGGCTATGGAGCTAAACTAATGGGTAATTCATAACTGTCTGAATCTCCTTTAGAATTATGGTCTGAAGACAATATTGGTGAATGTGTACACAATTAAGATTGGCGAGCAGTTGGTGTCATACCCCTTTTTAAACAAAACATGCCGTTCCTAGTTGCGAAAAACGATATAAAAATTATTTTTTTCTAAAATTATCTCTAAAAACCTAAAGAAACAGTAATATCCAAATATTAACAAAACATTATAAAACATTAATATCAAAAATATAAGGTATCTAAATAATTTTATCCTCACAATGATTATTTTGTTTTAATTATTAGTATTATTAGTATTCAAGTTCATATGCACTTTAAGTTTTTGGATAGCTTTCAAGGAATTTTGGTTAATTGAAAGACAATGTGAAACCATTAAGTTACTTGCATATTAGCAAATACAATTTAATCCTTTTATCCAATTAAATCTAATTTAAATGACATGGTTAGGCATAATCATGTCACTTCTTCTCTAATGGCAGGTACTCAATTGACGGATGTCAAGAAACATGAAAAAAATTTACCAATAAATATCTATAAGTATTTAAACTCTATTAAAAACTTTTTAACTGCTGAGCGGTGGGTTTTGTACATGCCGTGATTCAGCAGCCAATCAGGTTAGACACCTACGCGTGACGTCGTTGCTCTCATTTAACACTGATCAATTAACTCTGATCCTAAAACTAATTCAACGTGGTAGCAAACCAAGGTGAATAGCTGCAACGATAACACGCCATCTTGTTTGTACAAGCCAGCTGATTTCAGCGGTCTTCTTCTCGAGTGGCTGGCATCCAAATTTTACCCTAATAATAATTGCGATAAGCTTGAAAACTTACTAGAAAATAGTTCTGAACTTTATAAGAAGAAAATGATGTATTTGATTTCTTTTCAAAAATAGCTTTTATTTGAAATTACGAAAATCAACTTCATTTACAAATATTATTGCGCTAATAATCACTTTCGATGCACCATCAGTTACAACTGACAGATGTTAAATATTATGGAAATATTTGTTCTTTGAATAGTGACTTAATCAATTTTCACTTTTGTCCAATTCAGTTTCCAAAAAAAATTTGTTTTTCAAGAACGTTGAAGACACTTTAAACAAATGGCAAAGCAAGAGATACTTAGTTCTGGAAAAATTAAATAAATAACAAATTTTGCCATAAAATATTTAAGAAGTAAAATAAAAAAGTAAAGTAAGTAAAGTGAAATAAAAATGCATTGCACAAAAAACAAATTTTCCCCCAGAAAACCCAAAAATAGTCGCATTTAGAAAAAAAAGTAGCTTCTAAAACTTTACTTATAATTTACTCCAAATTTAGTCCCCTCAGGCAGAAGTACGCATATTATCTGAATGATTGACAATGGTTTTTCAATAGAGATATTCATGACTAAGCCGTTTGTTACTAGATACCTTGGGGGTTCTCTTGAAGAAGGCTATGGCCGACACTGTGCTCTCACGTTAAGGAGGATGATAAAATTTTATTTAGAATTAGTTCCGAAGCATCAATCTCTTTAGAGGTACTTTTACTTTTTTCTTCCTTACAACTATAATTTCATATGAATAAATTTTATGCTGTACAAAAAAGAAAAAATTTCGTGATGTTTTAAAATAATTATTTGTAGTTTTCCTTTAAGCTTTTATAATGGCTGTAAGAATGAGCCTTGTGTTCCTAAACTGATAAACCTGAAATGAGACTATGAAGCAATAGAGATCAATTTAGTGAATATTTCGAACAGAATAACTGAATTCCAATTTTAAAAAATAAAAAAAAGAACGAAGGAAAATTTTGAATAGCAGCCATCCGAAGTTAGAACAGTAACTTCTTAAAAAAAATTATCATTAATTTCTCTTATGTACAAAGTCATCCATCCTTACCTACTCCCAATACCCCTTTCGTTAATCATCTCCAATCACGGCCTGATCTATTTTTCTCACTATCACACTATATGACTGTAGTTATCTTCTGCTGATGCAAACCTTCATATTCATACTCCTTACAGAATTTTCATACTTACATACTTACTTCATACTTACAATGGACTAGTAATTTTTTAAATTTAAAGTACAAAAAAATGATGACTCCCATCCTACATATTTTAAGGACAAAATACTGGTTAATTAACTTTATTCTCGATCGTGCTTTATGCTCTCAACGGTAGGGGCAGTGTTTGCAGAGATTTTTTCAACTTCCGGTAGAAGATTCGTTTGTATTAATTTTTTTTACACCGTCTTTTGTCTTGTTTGATAATTCAACTATTTGTTTTTGATGGTGAAAAAATAGTTTGCAAGTGACTGCAGTTGTTCTGCGTTTGTGTGCACTATGCCTCTGAGCACTAATTTTTATCTGAAATTAAGATGTTTAAATTCCCTATTCATCATCAAGCCGAATTCATTAGAATAATGCATTAAAGAGGAAAGACTGGAATAAAAGAACTAGTCGCGTTCTGCTATGGAGTCAGAGGAGGACAAAAAGAATGAATATAGTTTTTTATTTTTTTTATTTTTTATTTTTGGATAAATGATGAATCCTATTAATGTTGTAATGTAGAATGATTTCGTATTTCTTACGATTAATTTCTAATGGTTTCTCATGAGTATGATTTATTCATTGAGTGAATAGTGTTTTTATAAGAACTCAAAATATAAGTATACAAAATATTCAAAAAATTGGTAAGTTTGCAGTAGTAATTTTAAGCGTACATTGCAATATTTTCCGATTAGTATTAACTATTTCTTTAAAATTTATTCAGAAGTAATTAGTTTGTAAATAGGGGAGAAAGTACTTCATGAAATATAAGACTTAAAACTTACAATTTGAAATCTTTACAAATTCTCTATATAGTTTCGCTTTATTACTTTGAATCTATGGAGTTTATGTATAATATTTCTAATTTGTCTAAAAATAATTATAGTGTGGGGCATCAAAAGTATTCTTATAACGAAAAAAATATATTACTTAAAATTTTCAGTATACGCGAGTTTGGTAATTTTGGAAAATGAGTGGAAGGCTGAACATTATAATTAAAAAAAATCTTTGTTTTATCTTTTTAAAAGGTATTTCCATTGAATGATATATTTATACCTTAGTTGTCTAGCCAAAATACTTTTGCATAATATGTTTTGTCTAGACATCCTTTTTTTTAAATTTTTTTAAAAAACAATTTTTTATGCAGAAAAATCCATTCGATGTTATTTAAATTTGCATAGAATTTCTTCTTTTCTTTGAAAGATAATTTTTAATTAGAAAATGTATGAAAAATTATTTTCATGACAGAGAAAATAAAGTTTAGGAAAGTTGTTTCGATCTTAATTTTTCTTTATGAAAATATTGCTGCGATAAGATATTAAACAAAATTTATCACTTATTTATTATTAAAAAATATTATTGTATTCATTTTTAATTCATCATTTATATATTAATCATATATGAGACACTTCTGCTATTTCAGGTTTTCAACTTTATGCTAAATGTTGTTATTCCGTGCAAAAACTATGAGACTTAGGAGCTAGTAATCACGAAGTTGTGCAGAAAAATACACAAGAAGTACTATGCAATAGCAAAACGAATGTAATAACAAAAATTACATTCAATAATTAGGTCGAGAATTATTAAATATAAAAGTTAAAGTAGAAAAATACCATACAGCTGCTCTTCCGGTCTTCGAAATATAGATCGGAATTAGATCGAAAAGATTTCGATCAAAAGAGAAATAGAATTAGAATTAGAACGAAAATTTTTAAATATAAAATTTGAAGTACAAAATACCATTTAGCTGCTCTTCCGGTTTTAGAAATTGTCTTATTTTAATCTGATAGTCTAACGTTCAAATTTTAACTACTAAGTTAAAATTTGACGTGCTGAATGTGTTATTTTTCATGTGAAATTAAATTTGTTTTCTTTTCTTTCGAAATTTCGATCCGTTAGAAAATCACTGCAATTTTTTTGCTTCTATCGTGTTTTTTTTCCTTCTTATTTTGCTTTAAATAATGGCTGTATTTCCATTGTTGTAAAATAAATCGTTAATCTCTCTCGAGACTTTTATTTTATAAGCTCGCGGCTACGTTGATGTCGAAGGTAACAATGAGAGAGAAACAGATATTAGATGTTGCCAGCTATAAATCTCAATAATAAAATTTTTTAACATATAAAAATCAGTTCAAGGGATCTTCCATTTCTTATTTGAATTATTACGAAGACAAAATTGAATCTCAAAACTCAATTAAATTACTGCTAGTTTATTTCTTCTTATTAAGTTACACATTTTGTATTCTTAAGTATATTTTTTTCAAATACTTTTGATTAATTTTTAATTCTAGGCAATCATCCAGTTTGTTACGATTAACATGACAAAATATTCTTACAAAAATTTTAATAGTTACATCTTTTATTAAAGAATATTCCTTTCTTTTTTAAACATGCAGACTTTTAGAGAAAACAATAATAAATGATAAGCAATCTATGGAATTAAAAAGCTTTCTATTATATTAAAAAATGCTCAAACCAAAAAAAAATATAAAAGCAACATATTGCCGAATATTAATTAACAGGGTATGACATATCGATAGATAAATTAATCATGCGAATAAATACTTCAAGTTAAGTTAAAAGACTTTGAGATCTGAATCAAATATAACTTTGAGAATTACAATTGAATCTCATCAAAATAATACATATTCATATCCTTCAAAACAAATCTAATCAAACACTAGACTCTATCTGTGTAATTTAATGGAAGAATCTGCCAAGTCAAGAATAAGTTTGATCAGAGAGGTGAAAGACATCTTGAATACCAAAATAAATGTCAAGAGGTTTCGTAACCATAACGATAGCGACAGAGGCGTACTTTTTCGAAATCTATAATCAATATAACTGAAAGTATAACAATACTTTACAAAAGGAAAAAAATCAGTACAATTCAATTTGAAATGAATTTGACATTTTTTGACATGATGCAGCCAATTATTTTCAATTTGTTTCAAACTATTTGACATGTGTATTGAAGAAACTGTGGACAAGCTTTAGTTTTTATGTCAAAGGAAATAAAATAAGATATCAAATTTAAGTAAACATTTAGATATCTTTATTAATATTTTTTATTTAATATATTTCTTTTTGTAGGTAATCTAAATGTGATAAATATTTAATTTTAATGATAGTATTAAATAATTGTAAATATGGTGAGTAAATATGGTAACATGGAATGGTAATATATTAAATACGAAATGGTAATATTGTAATATGGTAAATATGGAATAAATATATTCCTATTCTAAAAGTTCTTATAATTTCAAGAAATTTATAATGCAGTGTTAGACATTTCTTTTATTTAGGTATTTTTTTTGATCCAGAAAAATATGATAGCACATAATCTGATCTGTCTTCATATTTTTAGATAAATATATTTTTACGTCTTTTTGAATTACGCCACTTCTTATGTTACATTATCTATACATAATAATAAAAGCGGCTGTGTGTGTGTGTGTGTGTGTCTGTAATCACAATATATCGCCCCAGAAGCCTCGCTCAGGCACGAAACTCGGCACATAATTGTGTTTTGACATAATGAAGAAGTATTTTTTTTCTTTTTTAAAAATTTGGATTAGTTATTTAGTTATCAGTCATTTTGTAAGTCTATGCTTTTCGTCTGCTTTTTCGTCTTCAAAGAGCCATATTCAAAAAACTATTAAAAAATGCATATACTTTTCCCCACTCTTATAAATGTATGCTAATGCGAACCTTACAATTGAAATATTAATTTTCGACAACTTAAACCAATGATATACGAAGGAATTAATAATTTAATTGTAAAGTTCGCATTAGTTTACATTTATTAAAGTGGAGAAAAGTTTAACTTTTGTATTAAAAATGTGGCAACATATTCGATACGTAAATAGAACGCTTCGCATTGATACATTTGTCGCTGTTCATAATTGTTATAATAAGTTTTTCTTCTTCTTTCCACGCTCTAATTTTTTTTTTCTTAAGCGAAGACAATAATTTTTGTAGCGATATTGTAGTACTTTGTACAACTAAAAATTCTTTTCACAACACTTTAAAAATATTTACTTTATTTTCTTTATATATACAGAGAACAGTCGGCAAAGAATTCGATTAGGTTGAAAAACATTTTGCTAAAAAGGAACGAATTCCAAAAGAAAAAATAAGCAACTTAAAGAATAAAAATGCTGATGCCAGCCAATTTTTTGAAAGTTAACTTAGAAATAACAAATCAAACGATGTTAAATAACAAACCAAACGATGTTAACAAAATGACGTAGAAAGCGCAACTAGATCAAAATTATACAAGCACAACTATATCAAATTATAATACCTGAGTGCTTGACGTAACAGATATAGAAATAGAATTTGATACCATAAAAAATTATATAGAAATAGAAATTGATACCATAAAAAATTTATTCGTTTTCGTGTTCTTTTCATGTATTTAGCATTTTAGTTTTTTTTTTCTTAAGCGTTGTAGCTATATAATTTCAAACATCCTCAAGAGCTATAACACATCTGCAGCAGAACTGGATATGAAGACAAAATTGCAGGACAGGAACACTTTAATTGTCCTCTAATCTTCAGATTTCCTGCTACGTTTTAAAAAACTTTATTTGTGAAAACCTTCAGCGTGGCGGACAGCTGGCCGCCTTAGGCGGCTAGTAGGCCATAAAGCAAACAACTTTTATTACATCAGTGACAAAGCGCTCCATCAGTAACAAATTTTCTTGTTTAAAATAAAATTAATATCATTGCAAAGGATTAGATTACTAAAAAATTTGATTTGATTAAAGAATATGATACACAATTAAAATATCGTTTGACTAAACTTAACAATAAGTTAAAGAATGTTTATTCTCAAAAAATATGCTACACAATTAAAATATCGTTTGAGTAAACTTAACAATAAGTCAAAGAAAGTTTTTTTTTAAAAAATATGCTACAAAATTTAAATATCGTTTGAGTAAACTTAACAATAAGTTAAAGAATGTTTATTTTTTTGCTGCTTTGAACAAAGTAAAGGGCCTAGAATTTCACTTTTAAGCAAAAAATCGCAAGTAAAGTATAGCCTAGCAATTATTTAATGCTTAATTTCAAATAAATAAAATGTAACTGAATTAACATTATTTCTGTAAATTGAAACATTATTTGTTTGAGTTACTGTTGCAAGGAATTCTAAACTTTTAGATTATGGTTGCAATAGATCTGACTTTTCTACTTTTTAGAAAGTAAATAACATTCTTTTGGGCATTCTTTGAAATATTCTTGACAAAAATAATTACTTTTTGATAATTATCATTATTTCACAAGATACAAAATCTTTCGTACACCATTAAACATCTAACTAATAGAAGCTTAATCACAATATTTATGTGGCCTTTTAAAACCGTAAGATATTTTTTAAATTATTGCTATAGCAGTGGGGATTTTTTTAAGTTGTGAAAGTAAATAAAAACGTTTTAGGAATTAATTGAAATAATCTTGTTATAAAATAACTACTTTTAAATAATTTCGGTTCTTTTCCTAGCTCAGAAATGTTTCCTTGCCATTAAACAGTGAACCAACTAAAATAGTATTTTTAATGTTTATGTGACCTTTCAGAAACGTAAACGAAAACGATAATTTCGAAATATAGTTGCACAAGAGCAGACTTATCTACGCCTTAGAGAGTATAGAATATCTTTTTAGGAACACTTGAAATCTTTTTATTAAATCATAACTACTCCTCAATAATTTAATTTATTTCACAGTGTCTTAAAAAAACTAATCTAGAGCACACTATACATAATAAGGGTAACGAAAATTTGATAATGTTTGGTTTTAATTTATACGAGTTAGATAAACTTTGCTGCTTTGGAATCTTATGCACAAAAAGATTTAATATAAAAATTCATCACTTTTTGTAAAAAAGGAGTCAATCAAGCCTTTAGGAAAACTTTAAAATCAAAACGAAGTCATATCTTCTTTTGATATATGTATGAAACGTAATCTCATGTGTATAATTAATAATTAATGCGTAATAATAATAATTTCTAATTAACGTGTTTCTTATATCGATCTTAATGTTGAGAAACTAGTTCAGTACTCATTTTATTTACCTTTTAAGGAAGAGATTTATTAATTTATACCGAATTTAGTAATTTTTATTCATTTGCTCAATTTTACTCTATGACAACATTGATAAAAAGTAAAGAGTAATGAATCATATAAGAATTTATAGATCTAACATTGAGGAACCATAATAGACTTTATAAATCTAACATAGAGGAACCATAATAGAATTTATAGATTTACCACAAAATATATACCACAATATAACAG
Source organism: Parasteatoda tepidariorum (assembly GCF_982258835.1). Classification (NCBI taxonomy): domain Eukaryota; kingdom Metazoa; phylum Arthropoda; class Arachnida; order Araneae; family Theridiidae; genus Parasteatoda; species Parasteatoda tepidariorum. The sequence goes on from NC_141757.1 coordinate 87,754,112, forward strand.
TTATCTAAAATTCTAGAAAAAATTTATCTTTTTCTTATGTTTACTTAAGTTACTATTTCTTAAAATTTACTTTCAATCAATTTATCAAATAGTTAATATCTTTATAAAATAATTACTAAAACTGGAAATTAATTTTAATTTAATCTTTTCAAATATGCACGCATTACATATTTTGTAAAATATGTATTTCGTAAATATTTGTCTTCAAATGGAATATCAAAAATAGCTCTTTAGCTATGGAAAAAAGTTCTGAATATTGAAACTTTTTTTCAAATAAGGGAGTGAAAATTATATTATCTTAAGAAACCTTTTTTGACATAAAAGTAGGGAAAAAATAGAGAAAACCTAAGTAATTCTTTTCTAGAAAAAACATCAATAGCAAAACCTTATATCATTTGGGTTCAAAAGTTATTTAAGCCTATTCGGAGACACTGTTGAATTATTAAATCTGCTGAATATGCCATGACAATGTCACCTTACTGAAATAGTCTATCGAGCTTATTTAGAAGAGGTGAAACCTGAATGAATATTTTATCACACTATCATCCTTTGCGTCATCTTTCTTGCCAAAGGTTATGCAAAAAACTGAATATTTGATCACATGATATGTTTAGTAGTGTAATAGGAGTAATAGAAATAATATACTAAGATCTAGCGATCTAACTACGTTTTTGTGGGTATATAATTATTGATGATTTATCCCAATATCAACCTATTTTTTTTCTAAAAAAATTGTCTTTCAAATTGAACTGGATTTTAGATCGGATAAAATCAATCTAGCTACATATTTGTAGGTACATAATTGATAAAGTTTTACGCTAGTATGGTACAAATTTTTTTTAGAAAATAAATTTTTTTCAACTTGCACTGAATTATATTTTTATGCCACAAATTTCCTTCTTTATTGCCCGCCTGTTTTAAAAAGGTGAACTACTTACTTTGAAAATCTTTAGTAAACCAATAGCATGATGAATTTGTTCGTATAACTTTTTAGGACTGGAAAGAACGTTTTTAAATACATTAATTATTTTCTCGAATAAACCAAAATAGCAAAATAATTTGGTTAAATTATTTTTAATTAGCAGATACAATTGAAAAAGTTCCTTTGTATTTTATATCCCAGATTCGGCGGAAAGAGTGGGGTGCCCTCTACCGGGTAACGTTAACTAAAAACACATTACTCAATTATTTTAGTCCTTTTAATACTTTTATTTAAATAGAAAACTATCATATATCATGACCAGTGATATTGACTAAATTTTCCGCAAAGAACGAAAAATTTAATTTCTCTGCAAACTAATTTAAAATAGGATTAAAATAATTTTAAGATTCAGTTAAAGAAACGTTTATTTTTAATGATTTATTATTTCATTTTTGACGAAGTTATTCGGGTTTCCAGAAGGGTGTTGTACACTAAGTTAGACTTAAATAAAAAGGAACCTCTGCGTCATAACATCTGTGAGCAAATCCCTTTATGGCTGATGAGTGATACTGAAGTAATTATTTCAGTAATTAATAATAAAAATATAAATGCATATTTGTCGAAGTTCTATTTGTTTGAAAACTTTGATTTAGTTCACTTTAACTGGAAAAGAATACTTAATAATACTTACTTTTTGAAAAGTTTTTCCTTTCAACGAATAATAGGTATCAATAAATTTTGACACAGTCAGAAAGGGTAAAAAAATAATAGACGAATTAACGCTTAAGAGAAAATTTTATTTACAGCAAAATGTTTGTAAGAATTTATTCTTCAATGAACAGAAACAATCTTTTCCTGGTGACTGCATTGAAACCGGGAAAAGAGTCAGCAAAATCCCCATGCGAGAATTACTGGAATTAAGTTCAAAGCTCCTTGCAATAGTAATCCCTTTTTACTTTCACAATGAGATTAAAAATTATCTTCTCGGCGGCTGCGATGGCAAAATGAAAAAAAAAAAATACTGCAAGTATCGCTATAAAGTCAATTTATTGTCTCAGAAACAATTTTAATAATTGTGTCATCTAAATCACTCTAGCTTTCCACTGGGAAATTGTTTCAATTCACAGTGGACCCCTAACGCAAAGAACTTATATTACTTTAAAGGGAAATAAAATTGATTGATGTTCCATAAAATAATATTTGGATATTAACTAGACAATGTGTTTTTAATCTTTTATAGCGGCAACTTGAAATCAATAACTCTTCAGAGTAACTTTTTTTGGTGTAAGGTTATTTCTTATGGCATTTAGAAAGCTAATATTGGTAAGCAAGTTAATTTTAAGTCTTTAAATTGGTAATGTAGATAGTTATATCAGAATTGAGAAAATATTTCAAAAGACCATGCACATACATAACTGATTGGGAGAGCCTGGTTGGTAGGACGTTGGGCTCATGTTCGTGAGAACGAGAGTTATAATTCCGCCAGCAGAAGAATTCCCATTCATTAAATGGTAACTGGTTCACGTTAAACCTATCGGGGTCACACAGTACTCCAAGTTTCCATAAAAGTCAATACCCCTAAGAGAGCGGCGATGGCTCAAGGATTCGCCTTCCATTGAGGTGAGCCGGGGTACGATCCCGGCGATGCCTGGTCGATACAAATACCGCATCCGGCTTGCACCGACCGCAGTGCTGACGTGAAATATCCTCAGTGGTAGACGGATCATGGGTTAAAGTTCTCTTGCCGTCAGGCTAACCGTGGGAGGTTCTCGTGGTCTTCCTCTCCATGTGACACAAATGCGGGTTAGTTCCATCAAAAAGTCCTCCACGAAGGCAAATATCTCCCACTACCTGATCCAGGAGTTCCCTTTCTTCTGAACTGGGTTCAAAATAACAAGGCTAAGGAGTTGAACATTAGTAGTCGTAAACCCAAAAATTGGGTCGGCTGTTCAACGACGGTTATAAAGTAAAATAAAATACCCCTGAGAGTACTGAATTTTAGATTGATCGCTCTGGTTCAGGTGAAAATTATGGACGTGTGGATGAATGAACGAAGTATGGTTGGATCCTCCCTGTAAAACTGGCTTTGACATGTGTGAGGCTGAAGTCGTATTCTTGGCCATAGATGGAGCAACAGAAAAAAACAAGAAACGCACCGTCTGCCTTAAAATTAGCTTGATTTCTAAGCATGCTTGCAGGTATTGGCAAGTTGCATTAGTAACAACAACAGCATACATAACTGTTTTACATCTGCCAAACTATTAAAAACGGACAAGTTGAACTGACCCACAGTTTAATAAATATATTTTCTTAAACCAAATTTATTTGGATAGTACAATGGCAGTAGTATCAGATAATTAAAAAATTATTTTCTGTTCATAATTAGTTTGTCACAGATTTTTTTTTACATTATAAAAAAATAAGTGTCGTTTTTCCGTTTCTTTCTCAATGGGCAGAGAAAATCAGTTTTTATAACTATTACTATAAAAAGATGGTTTAGATATCTTCAGCTGCTGTAAGCATAAAATTAATAAAAATTATTACGGTTTAAAAATGCATTGATTTTACACTCAAATTATTTATGCATTATATAACTTAACAGTGCTTAGTAATAGTATTTATAATTCCTTATTAATACATTATTTTGTTATTATTATGCGGTGTCCTATTTTTATTATTGTTCAAATTTTATAGCCTAAAACTATACGTATTTTTTCTTTATAAGATATAGTATTGGCACGATATTGGCTATTTATACAACATTTAAATGTTTAATTACCGTTTCACAATTGTTAAACGGTAAATAATAGTCCCAGCAAAAAAGCTCAAAAACGGACACTACCTGGGCAAACTTGCGGGAGCTTTCCTTTTTTGCATACTTATGTTTTTTGGGGTATTGAATCAGTATTTTACGATAAAAAAAATTTCCAAAAAAACTTGGAAAAAAAATCCTGTTTTTCGCATATAATTTCTTATGGTTTAAGATAGAAAATTTATAATGGTTATGAAAATTTATTTAAAAACTAGAAAAACTATTGTATGCCTACAATATGTCCCAGTAGGTTCAAAGATTTGCGAGAATGGTAATGATGATTATAGAATTAGAATGACTTCTTGCTTAGTACTTCAGCGGAGAAAACTTAAGAAAAATAATTTATAGAGGTTTGAAATTTATGAAAAATTCTATAATGGGATTTAAAAATATATAATAGGAAATATTTCTACCTTTAAGGAGAAAATTCCCCAAATGATCATAATTTTTCCTAAACCTTCCTCAAAATCAGAATTTTTAAAGTGTCTTTTTAATTTTAAATTTTTTTGCCTATCCTCCTAACTTTTTAAACAATTTAGACTTTTAACAATATTTGTGAGTTTTGTTATCTCCCTAATTAATTTATTCCCTGCTCCTGAATAGAGGGATTTCCCCTACCCCCCCCTATCTTCCAAATAACCTTATTTTTTAAAAAAAACCTTTCCAAAACTATGATTTTCAGTCTCTCTTTTTTAATTTGCATCCAAATAAAAGTTGAAATGCGAGTTTTTTACAATTTTATATTTGTTCTAAGTGACAAAAAATCCTATCATACACCGAGTATCCCACGCCATGAAATCCAATTTCTTAAGGACATTTCTAGTTTAATATTTATGAGCTCTTAAGCAATCAAAATTTAGAATATGATTCACCAATTCGATGCAAATTAAATTTACAGAAAAAAATAATGATCTAATAAGTTAAAAGAAATGGAAACAAAAAAAAAGGTTTATGTACCAAGTTTACCCTTTTCTGATAATAATGTACAAGGTATCTTAGACTGTATATATAGTAACTATAGATATAGTAACTGTATATAGTAACTGCATATAGTAACTGTAGATATATTTATAAAGGTAATAAATATACCTGATATCTTCCTTTCATTCTCACATGCTTCATGAAGACGGAATCAATGATCGATGGAATCATTTATAAAGCAACTATCATGCCTGCTCTAACATTCATTGTATGTGAAATCAATGGTTAAATTTTCCTCCTGTTTCTTCTTTTTGTTATGTTATGCACCTTATTTTTCATTATTTTTTTTACTAAAAAGGAGAAATAGTACGGATAGTATAAGAAGCAGTACGAAAAGTAAATGGTAAAAAAAAAGAGATTAATATTTGTAAACTTGACATTTAATATACGGAATTTTACTAGTTTGTAGTTCCAATGCTTAGCAAAGATTAGTTCTTAAAATTTTAATATAGTGACTCAGCATATTTTTTTTATGTTAGAAACCTTGAATTATGGATTTTTTTTTAAAAAAAAATCTCTTTAAATAACATTATTCTCATCTAACTGAAAAATAATATCGAAAGCAGAATAACTTTATAATGATAAAAATAAATTTCCCCTAGAAAAATTAATTCACCAAATTTTCACACTAGTAAAATAAATCTGAGCATGTAATCACCATAGTTGACATTTTGGATATAATTATTAGAAAGGTGATCAACTATGTATTAAATATGCTAAATGGAACTATCTTTTTTTGTTTATAGTTAATTTACACTTTCAGAGTATTATTTTTGCTTCACATAAACTTTTCATTTGCATCAAAATGTTATTCATATTCTAAATTTTGACTGCTTAAAAATTTCAAAAAGGATTAAATATTAAATGAGAAACACCATTTAAAATTTTGATTGTTTGGGAAAAGACACTCGGGGGGACTAATTTTTTTTGCTTAAAATAAATATGAAACTGAGGAAAAATTCTTCTTCTATGCTTTGTTTAGACACAAATTAAAAGAGGGACCAAAAAATCATGGTTTAAAAAATGTTTTTAAGAAATTTAAGGTTATTTGAAAGATGGAGTGGGTTTAAGGAATGAACCCTCTTCTCAGGAGTTGGAAATAATTTGATGTGGGGACAGAAAACTCCAATGAGAGTTGTTAGAAATCTAAATTAAGTAAAAAAAATTCGGAAGATGAGCAAAAAATTTTTAAAAAAAAGGAAAAGGCCCCTTAAAAATTATGATTTTAGGAAAGTTTTAATGATAATTATGGTCACTGAGAGGATGAGGGATTTATTTCTGTTACAATTACTGTTTACAATTTTAAAACAATTAAGAATACAATTTTTGTGTAGTTAATTAATAATTTCTTGAATAATAATGTTCTACTAGTTTCTATAGGAGCCAAAAATTAAATACAATAAAATTAAATAAGATAAAGTTACACTGTTAACCGAGTAAAACTATTAAGTATAAACTACATTAATATTAAATAGGAAGCTCAATCTGTGTCAACACAAATAAAAAATATGATATATTTTAATTAAATTTTAAATTGTGATGTTATAATCTGTTCAAATTTGAGAAACAAAAACGATTGAGAAGGAATTATGGGAGTTGGACAGCTATGTTACTTTGTTAAATATTATAGTATAGAGATGCCTAAGCTGACGTCACTTCACTTACCTGTCCACTGGAAATCCATCAACGAGTTACAGTTAGCAACCAGTATGAATACGTATCTATTGGGTTGTGAATAGGAATCGCCAAGTAGGAGTGGTGCAAGCGACAATCGATTGATTTATTCCACTCAGTGATTTAGTTCAGCCTCTGACCTGATATCTCTATAATGTTAGAATAATAATTGTCAATATTTGAAGTGAGATTAATTTGACTTATGAATACACTTACCATACGAATAGTTTATTGTCATTTTAAGCTCTCGACCATAACAGTTTAAAGCACCTATACATTTGTTTCAAAAGTTTTGAGGTGAAAGAAAATACATATCCATATACAAAATAAAAATATACAGTACGTGAGCGAGTATTTATCGTCAAGACAGCAATGGTACCTGCAACAACGGGAAGGACCTTTTTGCTTGTTTCAGGTTGTCGAATTACGAACTTCATATTTTTCGTTTTTACTTCAATATGTTTTCTCTTTTTCCAATCTGCCTGCATGGAATTTATCACCATTGTGCGTAATAGTTCAAATATTTCCTTTCGACTTCCGATAGTGAAAAAGACTTGGTCATCTTCGCCAACCATACCATCACCAAGCAATGACGTAAAAGATATTGGCGAAGTTTCCAAATGCAATTCGAAGGATAACTTTTTGGACAAGTCTTCATGATTTACTTCTGATGATTCGCTACTAATTGAATGAGAACTTGTTTCATTTCTAGGAGTTTTTGTATTATCTTTAAATTTGACTCTATATCCTTTAGGCTCATCCTCTAAATTTTTATCTAGCTCTTTATTCATTATAAACTCAAATATACGTAATGGAATTTTATTTTTGTAAGTACAATGGTGGTGGATCTAGATGTAGCTCCTATTCCGTTTAGTTGAAATTTCAGTGGCATTTAATGGATTCTCTAGAAAGCAGTTTATATTTTCGTATTGAAATGTTGCGTGTCATAAAATGATATGAAAAGTTGCTTCACTTTTGCATGCTTAAGGAATTGTTTTTTTTTTTTAAATTTAAAATCATCAACGTAAGCCAGTTGCAAATATAAGCTATTTTCCACATTTTAAAATTCAAAAATTAATTAAGTCTTAGCTTTCAAACTCAGTTGCGAAACAGCTTATAGAGTGGTTATTTGGATATTATTTGTGGTTAAAAATGAAAAACAAACGTATAACTGAAGATAAGATCCTATGGAATTTTATAAATTTGATTCAATAATTAAATAAAATAGTGTTGGCTACAACGAGCCAAAGGCAAGCAACATTATGAATTTTAGTTCAGATGAGCCATGTCTGAACTAGATCAATAACGTAACTGTACGATAATTTCGGGGTAATACCATTCATCGTTTTTTTTCGTGATTACATATTCTATTATTCCATATTTTTATTTTATTAACAGGAATTATTGGTTTTATTGCCGGAAATGTCATTACCATACAGTATGGTAGTTTTACCAGAATTTGTTTCTCCGTGTACGTGACAGCAAATTAAAACAAATGTATAGTGTTAAAAAAATGGACCACTCTGAATAACTTTTGATCTAATGATTGAATCTTCCTGTTCTAGGACTCACTTTTAATGACTCGAGAGGGTGATCTCAAATATGCTAATTAATAAGTGCAAACGATATTTTAAGTTACAAAATAAAACACAAAAACGTACTTTCTCTGATTAAAAATGCCTTCTTTTCAACGGATTAAAATTTCTGACTCCAAAATAAAGAGGGAGGTAGAAATTTGAGAAATATGGTCCCAAAACAGTAGTTAGGGGAGTAGTCCAAAGTTTTGACCCCTCAATGTTAATTTTACCTTATGCATATTTCGCTATATCTCAAAAACTTTTTAAGCGAATTATTCTTTGCCCATAATTTTAAAATTTAAGATAATTCCATGCAAAATATAACTTTTAGTAACTATTTCTTATTTCTTATTATTTTATTTAATAATGATCGAAAAAATTTGAGCTGTAATATATACAATATTTTGTATCATTTTAAGGAAAATAATTTTACATGGAAAAATTCAAATTTTGAGCAAAATTGGTTGAATAGCTCTTGAGAATTAAATTTAAAAAAAAATACATTTTTAAAATTCGATTTCTATCAGGAGCTGTACGACCGATTTTGCTCAAATTTTGTGTTTTGCCATGTAAAATTATATTCTTTAAACTTATGTAAATTTGTAGACCTTAAAATTTAAAAAATTTTCGACCATTAATTAATAAAATAATAAATAATTAATAAAGGTTATTTTTTCATGGAATTACCTTCAGACAAAGGAATTTTATAATTGTGTGCAAACGTTTTTCAAATTTCAAAGTTTTTGAGAAATAACTATTTCGTAGCTTAAAATATCGTCTGCACTTATTAATATACTTGTGGTCACCTTCTCCAGCCATTAAGGTTGAGTGAAAGAACGTGAAGATCTGATCATTAGATCAAAAGTTATTCAGTGGTGTTTTTTTTTGCGCACTGTAGACATACTTACTTACTTATCCTCTACGTGCCTTTGGGCACTTAAGGCCTCTAGCATATCCGTCCAACGCCTCCTGTCTCTAGCAATAGATCTTGCTTCCTCCCAGCCAGATATTCCACATTCTTTTAATTCGCCCAAAAGCATGCGCTGGATGGTAAGTCTGGGTCTTCCTTTTGTTCTTTTACCATCAGGGGCCCATGTAAGCGCAACAGATGTAATTTTTTTCTGCGGGCATTCTAAGGATAAGTCCGAGCCAGCTCCATCTTCGTTTTTTAATTTCATCTTCTACTGTTTTTATTTTAGCTTTCTTTAATGGATTTTGACTCGAAACTTCGCAAGACCAAAAAAAAATATAAATAAATCTTAAACATTTGCACTGTAGACATAGTGAACTTAAAATATTCTCATGAATAAGAGAAAGCTTAAAAAGCAAACGACACAAACTCTTCACACCTCAAAAGCACCGAGTTTGGGTAATATCATTAAAATAAGTATAATTAACTGGTATTGTCGACTCCAAAGTGCTATGAACTTAAATTCAATTTTTTAGTAATTTAGCTTTCTGGGACATAATGGAGGTTTTCTCATTCTATAGCTAATTCTAGGTCATATCTAAAGAATCAATTGTGAAACTAATCACACTTAAAGAGTAGATTTCTCAAAAGTTTCTTATCGGTACCAGACAAAAACAAACTAATTATATACTCCAAAGATTGAGAATACTTGTTAGTTGATTACCGACTACAACTCTTTCACTTGAGATTAGGGAACAAAACCTTAAATTACGCCCCTTTGTTCAGGCCGAATACATATACTACCGGAAACGAAATTACGAGTAATTCATAAGCTTCCTTTTTTTTAAAAAAAGTTTTTGTTGAAAAAAATCGATTAATCGTTTTCTAACTAGCAAAATTAAGAAATGATGATTTTTTTAAATCTAGGTAATTAAAATTATTTTTCTTTTCTGGTTATTATTATTTAAATAATTATTTTGATAATTGAAACAAATATTTAATGATAAAGGAAAGTAGATAATTTTTCAAATTAGATTCGATGAATATTAGTAAATCAAAGAAAAAAAATTAAGAATCCATATCAGAAAGTATTTAAAAAGTGTTTTACCAAATAAGTAATGTTTCTCGGAGAGAAATAAATTCCGGTAAAATTAGCGTACTGTATGGTCATGAGATTTCTGTTAATTAAATCCATAATTCTGATTAATACAGTATTTACGATATTTAATTAGGTATCATTTAAATATACGGTATTTCAACCATTCATTTGGAAATTTCTGTTCGTATAGTAACTGTTTACTGGAAATTCGGGTTTTCAAAATTATAGCTCTTTTTATACATTTAGAAAAATTTAAATTTTACCGGTTAATTTATTTATGCCATGCTCTAAGTATCATGATAAGTTTACCAAATTTTACCACACAAACCAAATATTATAACATATTATAATGCCATATTTTACCAAAATCATTACGAAAACACTTCAGTAAAAATTACCGAGCTCTTGGTATTCCCATATAGTCAGAAAAAGGTTAAATTTTACCATTTTCTAGTAGTTTCGACCAAATTTTTTTCTCAATGTTGAAACAAACTTTGGAGGTAATAATATAATTTTTTTTATGATTCGCCGATTAATTAAGCTGTTTCATTGTTCTAAATTTATATCTCGTTGGAGTTCTCTTTTATTTTTAAATTTTGATTAAGACGTTATAATAGTTTTTGGTAGTGATTGATAGAAAAATGACCAATTTTTCGTTAATCCTTTCATAAAAAATGCTAATAATTAATTGCTTTAAGTATATTCTTTTCTGCATTTGATTTTTTTAAAAAGTATACATTTTTGTAATTAATCATGCTTGAACATTAATATTTTTATAGTCTGTCGTTTATTTTTAATATAAAAAGCCATGACTTCTTTTAATATGTACATACAAAATACTTCTTTTAATATAATTATATACAAAAGCTATAAGACTATTGAAGAAACTCATAAGAAGTAAAATTTTAAATAAACCAATGTACTTCATTTTCAGTTATTATTTAATTAAAAGCTGTTAGTTAAACATGCTAAAAATTTCGACGGACTTCAATCTTTAAAATAAAGTTATGATGCATATACATAATTATAACATTTGAAATAATTGAAGCATTATTTTCAATCGAAATGCAAATAATGGTACTAATAAAATCTCTATTTTAAACACTTTCGTACAGTGCGAAGAAAAGGCAGACAACCTAGAATAATTTTTTTTTTTTGATCTAATGATCACGTACTTGGATTCAATGATTCAAATGGGCGATCTCATATTTTATTAATTAGTGCAGACGATATTTTAAATTATGAAATTAGACTAAAAAAGACTTACTTTTTCTAAAATATTGCATTTTTTCGACGCATTTTTTTTGACGGATTCAGATTCCTGATCCTCAAAATATCGGGAGTAGCCGCAATCTGGGAAACATGGTCCTAATAGTTGGATCAGAAAAGCGGCCCGAATTTCGGACTCCTTAATGCAGTGTTTCCCATACTTATGACTTTTGTGTACCCTTTCTAAAATTTTCATAACGCTGTGTACCACTAATAAAAAAAATGAATGGATTTTTAACTGTAAAAAAATTGCACAAAAGTTAATTAACAACTAGCTGTTGACACCACTAATTATTAACTGTTAACTCTGCAAAAAATAGCCAATAGAAAAATACGTAATCGTAAATTTTCATGCTACTTTGTTTTTAAATAAAAGTTTTCGAAATTTTCGTTTATTGCAAGATATTTCGCATAAGAACACGTACCCCAGCTAAACAGTTCTCGTACCCCTGGGGGTACGCGTTCCACACTTTGGGAAACACTGCCTTAATGTAAAGTTTACTTTTTGCGTAAGTCGCCATATCTCATGAATCTTAGAGATGAAGTATAAAATGTTTGCTCACAATTATAAATTTGTTTATACAACAATCATTCCACGCAAAAAATACTTTTTAGTAAATTTTTATTATTATTTTATTTGATTAAAGTCTAAAACATTTTGAATCGTTGGGTATACAATTTTTGACATCATTTTCAAAATTTAAATTTTACATGGCAAAATACAAAATTTGAGCGTAATAGGTCGAACAGATGAAATAATCTGAAACCGCCGTCTGAAAATATTTCGAAATGTGCGAAAAGTAAAATTAACATTAATGGGTCCAACTTTGGACCACTTCCCTGACAAACTATTGGATCCTTTTGTTCCGGATTGTAGCTACCTCCTTTATTTTTTGGATCAAAATTACGAATCCTTCGAAAAAAAGGTATGTTTACTCACAGAAGGTATGTTTTTATGTCTGATTTCGGAACTTAAAATATCGTCTGCTGTAATTAATTAGTATATTTGAGGTCACGTGAAGGTCCTAGAACGTGAGGATCCAATCATTAGATCAAAAGTTATTTAGGAAAATACATTTTTTCTTGAGTGCACTGTACCCCATGCAATCTATGGAGAAAGGGCAATGATTCATTTAACATTATTCACTACTATACTCTTCGCTTTTAAAATATTTTATGTGAGTTAACTTTTTTTTAAAAACTTTGAAAGTGTTTTATCAGCTTTTATCTCACCTGATTATTTTTTAAATACTTTCATTGTAATTTCAAAAGGTTATTTAAAAAGTCAAAGAATAATTTTTCAAGGCCTTTATTTTCATTTCCTTTTACATTTGTCTCGCTTTTTGGAGTTAAAGCGGGGTAAAGCGATCAAGACTACGTGGTTTAAATTTCATACTTTTATTTACTGAACAATATTTTTTTTTCAAATTGAATTTCATAATCTCTTTTTAACTAGAGTTATTTAACATTTAATGGTAGTTAATAATTAAGACCTAATATTTAACGAGTGATCGTGTGAATAATTAATAAGAGGTTGAGAATAGAAAGTAAGCAAATTCGCGTATTCGTGAACAGGCGAATTCATGAATGGTGAAACAATGGGATACCTGCAAGTGACGCAGTGTGGGTATCTCGATCCTGATTGGTTATTAAAATGTAGTATTCGCTTACGTTAGCAACTGTTCTGTCCATTCTATTTGGACTAAACCAAGCCCGTCAAGTATCAATTCTCTTAAGTGACACATTCTTAATTCCTTCACAAAGAATATTTCTCAAATTTTTTTATTATTTCCCTATATATTTACACAGAGACTTAACCCAAAGACAGGCACCAGAACCATGTGGAACATAAACAAACTAATTAAGCATCGAAGTAGCCAGGTACACAAAACAAAAATATATCAGGGTAACAATGCAATACGTAAACAAATAATAAATCCAAGTTAAGTGAAAGATGTAGAGGAGAAAGAATTATATTTCAACTTATTCGATGTGTGATACTGCTCTGTATTTAATTAACTTATTGTTAATTAACATTTTAACTTATGTAGAAAACCTTTTAATTAACTTATCGTTATGCCGTTAAGAAACCTTTAATTTAATTAACGTATCGTTAATTAACATACTAACTTATGCAGAGAAACTTAGCTCAATTTTAATACGCCATTTTGCTGATAAAGATTAGCTGGCACTGACGTGATAGGTCACATGTGCGAGAATGGGAGGTCTTCTTGAAGTACAAGTGCTCAATTCAGGTAAAAATTTAGCGAAAAATAATCATGAAACTTTAATTTCAAGTATTGCACAAATTTTTTATTTTAAAAATCTACAGCGTAACTTTAATGCACTTTGCATCAATTGAAGCACCAAATTTATTTAAAATTTTGAAGATATGTCTCATAAAAAATTTCAAAATTCAACATTGTCGAAAAAGAACTTATTTTTATTCAATATCTGATAAAATATATTTATAGCTTTTGTGAGAAATTTCTTTCCTTGAAGTATTACCCGAGGTGGTGAACTTTATTCATTGTAGAAAGTTTCTTTCCTTCGATTTGGTTAGCTTTTGAGAAAGAGTTTCATAAAGTAATGCCCTATTACACTTTCAGACATATTATTTCGATAGAATTAATAATATTGAAAATTCTTTTATTTCTAGGAAAATATGTACTATTTTTTTAAATAATTATTTACTAACATATAGCTTTTAATTTGCTTCTAAAATATAATTTTACTAGTGGGTTGCGCCCACTGCTCGCTAACGCTCGCCAACCCCCGAGAATTGCTACGCAATCTAATATGGTTTGCTTCACAAACCAAGCTCGCTTCACTCGCTACTAACTTAGGTACGTTGCAAATGCGCAAACTTCTAAGAGTTCAAAACAATCATTCAAATCCATATAAAAACTTTTTTTTGAAAAAAAAATTACATCTTTTTAGTATATACTAAGTCATTAAAATAAATTTGAATTCAAATAAATGACACGTAATTCGTTAAACCTATTAGAAATGTGCTATAGTATGGATGGTGTTTTCTACACTAGGGAACGCTGCAAGCTCGGGACTGCCTAAATTTCCGGGTTACTGTTTCAGTTGTATTTTAAAGCCATTAGGCATCATTGTGTTTTGAGATTCTTGCAAACAATGTATTTGATTACTTATTACTTATGTTTACAATGCTAACAATACTTGTGTTTACAATACTAAAAGTGTTAACACTAACGTAAGATGGTGCACAGCTTACTACACGAGCAAACAGTAATAAACAAATGGAAAGAGGCCAAATCAAGACTGCCAAAAAAGCGAGTTATTCAAAATCTAGCAGCCATGTCACCTTTTTCAATAATAAATAACAAAATAACTAAAACAAATTTTCACTCCAAACTCCCCAGAATTACATAATAACATTAATATCTTATGAAATACAGCATATTTGAGCTCAGAAATTACCTAATTTAATTCTTTTATTGAAAACAAAATTATCCGTTTGAAAACATCGCCTATCAGAATAACATGTAGTAAGCAGCTGCAAACTTTTTAACCGGAACTAGAGTAGATCCCGAGCTCGAGATTGTTATTGTTTACTTTTCTACTGAAAACACCATCCATAATTCGTGATATAAATCAAAAATCTTCAAATAAATTCGTAATATATAAATTCGTGAAAAAAAGCGCTTTCGACAAAATACTAAAATAGAGATCTATCGACAAAGACAACTCACTTCTGCCTAGCTTAATAGTATGAGATGGCCGCAGCTGATGCTCTCTCAGGTTATTTCAGTTTCCGTTGTTGTTATTTCAGTTGAGATGGCTCAACATATAGCGCTAGTAAAAACGGAAACTGAAATAACCTGAGAGAGCATCAGCTGCGGCCATCTCATACTATTAAGCTAGGCAGAAGTGAGTTGTCTTTGTCGATAGATCTCTATTTTAGTATTTTGTCGAAAGCGCTTTTTTTCACGAATTTATATATTACGAATTTATTTGAAGATTTTTGATTTATATCACGAATTTATTTGTTTTATTATTGTTATTAGTTATTCATTGAAAAATGAGTCTCAGTCGTGCTGTTACGCTTTAAGATTTTATACATAGCACATTTCTAATAGGTTTAACGAATTACATGTCATTTATTTGAATTCAAATTTATTTTAATGACTTAGTATTTACTAAAAAGATGTATTTTTTTTTTAAAAAAAAGTTTTTATATGGATTTGAATGATTGTTTTGAATTCTTAGAATTTTGTGGATTTGCAATGTACCTAAGTTAGAAGCGAGCGAAGCGAGCTTTGTTTGCGAAGCAAACCATATAAAATTGCGTAGCAATTTTCGGCGGTTGGCGAGCGTTAGCGAGCAGGTGGCGCAGCCCACTAGTATAACATGAAATCATAATAGTGTAACACCGTTTTCCATTTTTGTCGGCGCATTTTTATTGGCCGGAAAATCACGTGGTAGGATCCAGTTTTCCCTCATTCATTTTCATATTGTTTTGGTTTTCATCAGCATAAAACTAACAATAGTCGTAAAGTTATTGTTTTCCTTTAAATATTTTTGTATCCCTAATTTAAAGTTATATCTAGTACTGCTATTATTAGCGAAATTGATTAATTATGGTTGTGAACTCATCAAATTTGTCTGAACAATATAATGTTACAAGAAAATAAATGTTATTTTAAAAAATGATTACTTCGAAAAATCACTTCTGTTCACTAAAGGTCTGGTTTCTTAGGACAAGCGCCTTATCTGGGCGTCAGCGGGACGTCAACGTCACGCTGACGCCAACAAAATACTGGTTTGTTAGCTCAAGGCCTGGTTTCTTAGAACTAGCGCCTTATCTGGGCGTCAGCGGAAAGTTGACGTAGATCTGACGCCAAAAAAATACTTTTTTGTTAGCTCAGCGTGAGCAGTCGGTCCAACGCAGACATTATCTCTCATTGCGCATGCGTTAATAACGTAAACAAATATTTATTTTGAATTTGTATTGATTTTGTTATTGTCGACCAGTGTTTTAGAGAACAAATAATGACTTTATCCAAGAAAAAACACATTATAGCTGAGTTAAATGAAGAGTGCTATGTTTAATGAAGAAGCTATGTTTAATATCAAAATCAAAATCTTGGCTGATTTCAATTTGCTGTTGGGTGTTGTCCGCCATTGCTTCTGTGGTTAACGTCACGTTGTAATCCAACTGCAGTTGAGTTGGGCGGCAATTGTAGTTCAAGATGAGCGTTCGATGACGTATACTATCAAACTCACAAATAGACCAATCAGAGGTTAACGCTGATTTCCAGCTGACGGCGTCCTGTCCTAAGAAACCAGGCCTTAAGAGATCTAAATGATTATAATACTCATAGATAGTAATATTTGGACGTGGGAAGTAGAGGCACTAGTATAAGCAAATAGAATTCCTTTTAGTACATATATGTTAAGGGAATAATTTTAACTTTAGTGGAAAAACTATTTTTTGCCAAGAAAAGACAATTATTGCGAAGCAATCATCGAGGTTGGTGAGCGGCAGCGAACAGGGGGCTTAGCCCCCTAGTATTGAATATAGCTAGCAAATGTTATTGCTAATTAAAATTTTGAAACTTTTTCGACATCAACAAAGTAACAGATACGGGACTAAAAAAATGAAAATAAAAATTAAGTAGACCAAAAAAAGGCGAAATTAAATTAAATTTTTTTAGACACAAAACCAAAAACATATAGCACATGTTTACACAAACTTTTATCATTTATGGGTGATTCTCACGAAACATGACAATTCACTGTTCCTTGCTCCAAGATGTAATACTATAATACTAAAAGAAGTTCTTTTTAAAAAAATTAATAAATAGCATTGCTGTTAACATTTTAAAATGACTTTGCACTAGCATTGACTAGCATCACTAGCATAGCAATTGAATATCAAAATGTCATTTTCCTGGTATGTCCCAAACAATATTTCCAATTAAAACTAGCTTCAAAACTTCCCATACATTTTTCAAAATCTAATTTTTTTTTATCTTATCCTATGTAAGTATTACTAGAATATACGCAGAGGGTATTGTTTACTAAAGTTTCGTTTAAAATAATTTTTTCAGTCAATAATTTGTTTGTCTCATGAAAATCTGTCATTTTCCTGGCTACTTTTATTTAGTGATTTATAACCAAAATAGAAAGCGCCAGGAATCAATATCTTATGTTAATAGATTGATTAGATACCCTCCTATCTGAACATGTCTTGTTGCATGAATAAAGAACCAATTTTCGGGCTCAAAATCTTCTTCAAAAAAATTTTCAAGGTGAGTAGGTTTTTATGCTGTCATTTTCCTGGCTTCTTGAAATCATTAATAACAAAAACTACTTAGATTTATCGGAGTTATTTTAAGAAATACTGTTGTTTCCTCCAGAATATAAACGTCTTCGGTCAAAATATTAAATTAAAGTAAAGTAATATGCTATAAAATGGCGAATTTGTCATTATCCTGGCTTATGAATGCCAAGACATTGAAGTGTTACCAGAAATTCTTTAAATGTCTATAAACTACACTGCTGTTTATAAGATATTAATAAGTGTAGCTAAAAAAGTATAAAAAAAATTTTTTAGATTATTTTGAAGACTTTAAATTTTAAGAAATTTTTTGGTCCGAATTGTCATGTTTCGTGAGAATCACCCTTTTATCGTTCGAAAGTGACGTGCCTTAAGTTTTTCGTTACAGATCTGGGCAAAGATCTTTGAAAAAACGTAGCTTTCAAAATTTTTATTCTATTATTTTATTCTTTAAAAATTTAACAAACATAAATCTATAAAAGTCTTATTTGCTCAAAAATATAGAATTATTAATAAAATGCCTCATTAAAGGAAAAGCTTCTCATAAATGTTTTATACCAAAATCGGAAAGAGTTTTCTTCTTTAATTGCTTAACTGTCTTCACACATATACATTATTAAAAATCTCTGCATCTGTATTTGATAAATGACTTATTTTAAATTCGGAATTTAACTAAATTTACATAATTTACAGATTTTCCGTTTTTCGTTCGCAATGTCATTAAAATCTTTCAGGTTTATAACTTTGCTCATTAGTTTAGAAATCTTACTGTTAATAAGGACAAATATGCACATATTCATGAATTAAGTTAGTAGATTAAATATTTAAACTGACTTATAACTCATGAAACATCGAAAATATTTATAAGGAGTAAGTTAAATGCAATATTTTTTCTTATCTGTATTTAAATGTCTATTATAGTTATTTGGAAATTATGATTTTTAAAACGCGTGTAAAGGCTGTAGCTTTTTAATATATTTCGCATAGCAATAATGTACAACGAAAGCAGTTATTTAAGATTCAATGGATGGCTTTGGAGAAATATAGTGATATTCAATAATTTTAGAGATTTTTATATAAAAGTGTTCATTTGTTAAAAGGAACAGTTTGGTGAACAGCAGCTGTATATATATAATTGTACGGTTGCCATAAATGTACTATACAATTCCTTAATAAACGGCACCATAATTTATTGTAAAATCTTACTGGCAATATAGAATTTATGATTTTTTAAACTAAGAAACGCTTTTAAAATCACTTTTCTAATTATTTTGAAAATGTAACTTGCTATGATGCTGCCCTAAGTCCTTCAATTGGATGGCTGCAAGTGACGTCACGCGTGAGTCAGGCAATAGCATTCGACACACACGCGTGACGTTGCTTGCAGGTATCCAACTAAATCTGATTCCATAATTGATTCAGCGTGATAGTAAGCCCAAGCCTTAAGGCTGTAACTTTAACGCGTCATATAGCGCTAACACGCGGGACAAGGAACTGGAAGCCTTAAAGCTGTAACTTTAACACGCTATGTAACGTCAACACACGAGACAACGAGTGTTGCGTGTTTGGTGCGCTATCGCAGGTGTGATCTATTATGATTTTTTGAAAGTTAAAAATAGCAGTAGTAGTACAATACTCTCAAGAGACCAAGAAAAATAGTCTGTAACGAACTATACAAAATGATATAAAAACCTAAAGAAAACCAGTCTAAATTGGTAAAATGATCAATTGGAACTTCATTGTTCTCCATCCTTTCTAGACCTAGCTCTTACTGACAACTTCTAATTAAATTTTGACAACTTTTTAAGAGGAAAATAATTTTATTTCCAAGTGCTGTAAGACTTGCCTTGTAAGAATTCATTGGGTTGGCCATGGCTTTTTTCTCACTTGACTGAACAAACTTCCCACTCATATGGCACAAGTGTAGTAAAAGTGTGGGTGCAGACATTTATGAATGAAATAGTTCTTTATCTATGAAAGTTATAAGCAAATTTTTCTCTTTTTCTACAATTTTCATATCAGATGAGCTAACAAAAACCTGATAAAGGAAATACTTGATCGAATATTTTCATTTTCATAAAAGAGTTATTTAGCAAACTTCGTTCTTCATTTATGTTAGAAACTGTAAAAGTTATCCTTTTCACTTAATTAAATTCAAATGAAATGTAACCAGGAAAAGTACAATGTTTAAACAATTATGAAAATTCAATGGATAAAATCAAATATTCGAAGTTTCAATTAAGTTGCTTGAAGTCAGAAATCATTCGCTACAAGTCGTTTAAAAACACGAGTTGTTTGAAGTATACAACCAAAATTTAACAAATATTATGAGATTGACAAATATGAGTTGTAAATAAAACCCTGTTATCAAGTTCGTAAAGTTTCAGCTACCTAGTGTGAAATAAGACAATTTACAGTTTTCGGCGACAAATTTTTGTCATAATAATGGTAAGCTGTACGCTTTGAAAAATACTTATTATAAATTTTTCTAATGTTTGAAAAAAAATTTAAATTAAAAAAAAATTTAAATTAAAAAAATGCATTTTAAAATATTCTTAAAAAATGAGTTTAAAAGAAAAAAAAGAAACAAAATCTCGTAATCTTTTTTCAGTCGTATCTTTTTTAGCTAAATATAAATGAAAATACATACTTTTTTCTTTCGTTACATGAAAAAAAAGTCAAATTGGTATGCGGTTTTTGATTACATAATGTATGAAAAGAAAATATCATATAATTGCATAAAAGCTTTGAGACTTTTCAATATTTAATGCACACTTAGTAGTATTTTTGCAAATTTTTGAATTTTTTCAATGAGCAGCAAATATTCAATTTTTAAAAATATCTGAACATAAACGCTATTCTAGCAACACTCTTAGAAATGAAACTCGATGACTTATGACGATTCAGCCATCCTTGAGCAGTATTTTGCCAATTTTGGGAATCATTTCGGTTACGAAATCATGTGACGAAATGCGAACTCTCAAATATTTTTCGAAAATGTCTCCTCAACTGGAAATCGCATTGTAGTTCATTGTGGCAGCTTTGCTAACTAGAATGACGAAACTAGAATAAAGACTAGACATTAGAAAATAAAGCGATGAATTAAGACGACCATCTGTATGATGGTCAAAGAGATCGTCTCGTACTAGGACAATCCGGGGTTCAAACCCCACTTTGGGTATGAGTGTAATTTATCTTTCTATTCTATCTATCCTTGTTGTGTTGTGCCACCTATATGATGTCCTAGGCAAAGTGAGTATTATATACACCGAAGAGCCATTACATTATGACCACCCTCCATCTATAACAATGGGCTCGCCCAGGTTTTCATGATTTCTCACCCAGGAACAATGTTTTCATGGGGCACATTAGGACCCATAATCCTCATAGAACAATCCCTGACGTCTGTAAGTTACTTGAACATAGTTCACCCATTCATGGCAACAGTTTTCCATCGGGGGATGGTGCTTACCAACAAGATAATGCACCATGTCATAAGGGTCGAATCGTCGAGGAACATTCCAGTGACTTTCAAGTCATGTCTTGGCCCCCAAATTCACCTGACCTTAATCCAATAGAGCATTTACGGTCCTACTTGGAAATCCAAATTCGCGCTGCCACGCTACCCCCTCGCAATGTGAGGGTCCAGTTAGTGAGAGCTTGGTACCAGATACCTTTGACTACCTATCAGCGATTGTGGAATCAATGCCACGACGGGTGCTAGCAGTTTTGAGGGCTGAAGGTGGTCCTTCATGTTATTAGCAGGGTGGTCATAATGTAATGACTGTTCTGTGTATATATAGAGAAGTTAGATACATTAGGTGATTCGTATTTTAAAAAAAAATTTGTTGGAAAAAAACAGAATTTTTTTTTTGGAAAAAAAAGCAGTATTTTATTGTAGAAATATTTATTTAATTTTGCGAAGCGAAGTATTTATTTAATTTTGGCGAAATTTCAACCCTTGAAGAAGTGACGATAGTTATTTCGTCACTTTGGCGAAATGTTTACTCGGAGCATATCCCAGTTTCATAAAATAAAAAAAAAGAAAGTTTCTCGATACTTGAGTATCAATTTTTTACAATGAATTTAAGGTACGATTTGCAACGTAGGGTAATCAACTTGAGAAATTACAGCTTAATTTGCTGAAGATTTAACTTGCTGAAGAGGTTGATGCTCATTTATTGGTAAAGAAACGCTTTTTTTTAAATATTATTTTAGCTATTTAATATTTTTAAATAAAGACATATTTTTAACTGTTTTCTTTTCCTTTAAATTTGATTTATAAATTCGTTGAATTTTAAGCCGTATTTCTGATATGGTCTTGGTTTTAAAGTAAATTGTTTTTTAATTCATTCCACGGCTAGATCGTAGAAAAGTTTTTTCGAATTGAATTTCATTCAAATTAAACTTTCTGAAAAGGAAAAAAAGTTTTTCTAACTTAGAAACTTTGTATATTTCCAGAGCATATTTTACATTCTAAAGTTTTAGTTAATTTTTATTCCAAACTTGATTGTGTCCTTATCGATATTCGTATGTGATAAGAAGGATGCACAACATAAAAATATCTTTAACAAAAGATTTTATTATATAAATAATGAAGCAAATTTCTATTTTTCTACATCAATACTTTTCTGCTATATAATCAGTCAATTGTATTAAAATACTACAATGCTTGGCCACAGTAACAAAAAATAAATTTTAGAGAAGTAGTATATTTTTTTAACTAACTTATTATGCTGGAATACAATTTTATCATAATATGGTGACTTTTATTATTCTCACAACATAAAAATACTTCCGCATGCGATAACTTTTCTAGAATGTTGCCAAAAACTACCTGAATTAGCTATTGAAATGATAATATCAGTGAATACTCTTAATAGGAAGAATAGAATCTCCAGAGAATTTTCATAAAAGCTACCCCAATTCAAGTGAAGGAAATATACTTTATTCATCGAATAAAGTTTTCTTCACTTGTGTATTATATCAAAGTCAAGAAATTCCTTTGTCAAAGCAATAAATATATTTTATTAGAGCGGAGAATTTATTCTGAAAGAATATAGAACGTGAATTATCTTTAGATTTGCGAGTAAATCAGTTGCTTTCAGTCGAATTCATAGGTTTATTCCAATTATTGTTTCATTCGAATGCAAATAAAATAGTGAATTCACAAGATTTGGGGAAATGAACACAATATAATTCTGCTGCTGGTTTGAAATATTGTATATACCTAATTTTTATGTTTCAACGTAATCGCTTCAAGTAAATTTAAAGTGTGTTTAAAATGTGATTTTTAAAGTAACCATTTCATATATATATACGGCGATTACCTAAAATTTAAATTTGGTAACTGTTTCTAGCAAATTTACAAATTTATTAAATAATTTGGTTTTAGGAATATCCATTTCATGTAAATATTCAAATATAGTTTTAAATATAAATTTTATGGTGGCTATTTCATATATTTAATTTGATGCACTTGAATATTTATAAAACGGTGAATTAGCAAGATTTAGGTAAAAATAAAATACATATCTGTTGCTGGTTTGCAAAAGTGTATAGAGTATTTAATTTTAAGTTTTAAAGTAACTGCTTCATGTAAATTTAAAACGTGTTTAAAATTTGATTTTTAAAGTAACCATTTCATGGAAATATACAATTACTTAAAATTTGATTTTTGGAAATCTTCTAGCAAATTTAATAAATGATTTTGTTTCTGGAATTTCCGTTTTATGTAAACATTAAATAATTATTTTAAATCGGATTTTTAGCACTGTGATGTAATACATTTAACTAATTTGGTGGAATTTGATTTCGATTGTAACTCTCATGAAAACTATATTTACCTCATTTTACGATTGATATTTAGAATAACTGTTAGGATAACAATATAACCAATTTTTAGGATACGCCAGTTTCAAATGATGTGGTCATAAAATTAAAAGTTTAATAAAAAGGAATTGAAAATAAATAGTATATTTTTAAAATAATTTTAAGTTTTAATGTAACTGTGTCATGTAAATCTATAATGTGTCCAAAATTTGATTTAAAAAAAAACATTTCTTATTGATATACAACGACTGCTTAAAATTTAATTTTTTGGTAACTGCTTCTCGCAACTTTGTTAAATAGTTTAATTGTTGGAATATTCATATCATCTAAACATTAAAAATTCATGTTAAATAAGATTTTTGTGGGTGCTCTTCCATATATTTAATTTGGTTTAATTTGATTTTTATTGTAACTCTTATGAACAACATTTACATCAATAATTTAAAACTCGATTTTTATAATTATTTCACGTGATCGAAAGATTTAAAGTTTAAAGAAAATTAAATTGAAAATTGATTAAAAATAAAATCAATCTTAACATTCTTTATGTTTTATTTCTATTAAATACTACAATGTATTATAATAATTCCTCAGATTTGCAAAATAATAATGCACAATTTTTAATATTAATAATGAAATATGGAAATTATAAAACAAATAACACAATAATTTTTAATAAGAATGCTATAAAATGAATGCTATATAATACGAATGTTAACATACAAAGCAAAATGCGTGTATTTCAAAATTACAAAATTTTAAATCAATTAACTTAAAGTCATTGAAAAAATTAAGGAATTTTTAAATACTATTAGTTTAAAATCGTGGCTTATTCAACTTAAACATAAAAGAAAATAACACTAAAAAAGTGAATTATTTTAAACGGAAATAACTGAAAACAATTTGTTATATTTTTAAGTGGCAATCCAGTGTTAATATTTTATCCAACATTAACACTATAATTTGGTGTTCAGATACTGTGGAATGTTTCTGTCTGTAGTACCGAAACTATATCATATCCATTCTTGTACATAATTTCTACTTTATTCACCTTGTTTTTCGTTTTAATCTACGTTGCACAAAAGAGTACCCTTTGCTCCTTTTAGACATTTTTTCATTCATGTTTTCAACTAACTGCTTTTGTTACAGATAATACGAATATTGTTTCTGTAATCTTTTTTCCTTGACAAAGGGAAAATACATACTCATCTTTGACACTGAAATAATATCAAAAGTACAACACATAATAGGTAGCAAAACTCATCATTGGCGGCACACAACACAAAAATGGATATTAACCCTTTGACGAAGATACGACTAGAGTTTCTCTTTCATAAATTTTTCTCATACTCTAATAGTATTGATATTATAATTATATTGGTATTTTTTAATTAATAAAGTAATTAATTTTATTATAAAACAATTTAATTGTTACTAAAAATAATCTGTTAGGTTATCGGAATTATATTGGTACTTAAACATAAAATCCAAAAAAAGTAGTTAGAATTTTCTTTTTTCATTCATATATTCACAAAAATTTATCAATTGAATGTGAATAATTCTGTAAATTAAAAAAACTTCAACGTTAAATAACTGTTTTTTTAGATATAAACAATTGCAAATAATTGCATACGTCAAAAATTATTATTTAGATGTGTTTGAAAGATTTTACATTTAACATAGAAAAAGATACAGGTATTTCATGCTGTATTTCAAAATGATAAAATATTTTAATGCTAAATATAATATTTTTTTCACCTATTTTGACCTAAATTAATACAGAATAATGAAATGAGTATGAAAGCTATGTGTAATGAAAATTCTGCGTCAAATGGTTAAACTTATAATATATACGAAAAAGTACCATCATATACATAGAAATATTTGTGTACCAAATCTACTTTAAAATCATTTTAAATCCTATCTTGCGAGAAATATTAAATAGGATTTTAAATAAATCTGCGAATCTATGAATGATTAAATATTCACAAATATTAGCATAAAGTAGACTCTTCTCGTTAATTATATTGATTGGATATTGCATGGTTGAATTTAGAGAAGCTTTCCCTCGTCTCATTACGTGACCAAATAATGTAGAACCCTTCAAATCAGTGTCATTAATGCATTTCTCTAATAGATAATACTTAAATTTTAAAGATTTTATTTCATTATGCGGGTAAGTAGGAAGTTCAAAGTTATCCTAACTCTTTTTCGAGTGTTTTTTTACACTTTTACAACTCTTACTAAATTTAAGAATAATTAAAAAACGCATTTTTATACACTAAAATCTTGCAAGGATCAAGAAATAGGGATGGAGTGCAATAAGATTTATTAAATTTTAAACAGAAACGTGGTTCAGTTTTAAACCTGTCTGTATCACTGTAAAAGGAAAGGCACTGTAGTGCAGTAAATATAACTGAAAATATGGATGAAAATTTTAACAAAACCTGGACATCCAAAGTGAAAAGTAACCCTCTTCATAGGTGGTAAAATAGTCTCGGGTTTAGTTTTATTCGATTAAACAATTAGACCAGAAACAATACCTCATTTGTCTAGATCAGATAGGAATGTAAAAATTGTACATCAGTATATATCATGAGTGGTATTTTTTATACATTTTAACTTGTGAACTTTTCATCCTACTCCTTTCAATCTTGTTGAGGCTTTAAGTACACAAACCTCCCCTCAAAACCATTTGTCCAACACTCTCGAGATTAGTATAATTTTATTAAGAGTAAAAAAATAAAAGCATTGGAAATCAGACCTTATGTAGCAAAATAACAGTTTGTAAGTTTCTCAACCATTTCCACCTATTTTTCCATTCCCGCCAAACCGTGATGTGTGAGGTCGTGGAACTTTTTACAACTTACTGTAGACTAAAGGCCTGGTTTCTTAGGACTGGACGCCGTCAGCGCTAACCTCTGATTGGTCCATTTGTGAGTTTGATAGTATACGTCATCGAACGCTCATCTTGAACTGCAATTGCCGTCCAACTCAACTGCAGTTGGATTACAACGTGACGTTAACCACAGAAGCAATGGCGGACAACATCCAACAGCATATTGAAATCAGCCAAGATTTTGATTTTGACATTAAACATAGCTTCTTCATTAAACATACTCGTAGCCCTCTTCATTTAGCTCAGCTATAATGTGTTTTTTCTTGGACAAAGTCATTATTTGTTCTCTAATACACTGGTCGACAATAACAAAATCAATACAAATTCAAAATAAATATTTGTTTACGTTATTAACGCATGCGTAATGAGAGATAATGTCTGCGTTGGACCGACTGCTCACGCTGAGCTAGCAAAAAAGTATTTTTTTGGCGTCAGCTCTACGTCAACTTTCCGCTGACGCCCAGATAAGGCGCTTGTCCTAAGAAACCAGACCTTAAGACGTGATTACTTAAATACTTTGCCTCATCTTCTAATACTATTGGTGAGTTTTATCAATTCTGAGGTATTTCTACTGCACTATTGCAGTTAAACTTATCTTAAATATGTAGGGTGTCTCGTAATAACTACCGTTATTATATGAGAAGGAAATTCGGAAACTAACCGTTGTAGCGTAGCGCTATCAGTAGCGGATGGAGAGGGGTCTCTGTTACATCAAGCAATTTGTGTTTCCTATTATATCCCGCTATTCCAATGAGATTATTGCACTGTATCGATGAAAAAAACTTCCTCTTTGAGAAAACTGAAAAGTGTCCTTTAGAAATTACTTCTTAGCTTGCTGATGATCGCCCTGGCAGTGATCGGTGAGCACAAGTTTTTTCTGCTTTAATTTAAATAGGAATGTTTTGATATTACCCGCTGCAGTTCGGACTTGTTCCCTTTTAATTACCATATATTTACTGCCATAAAAAAGTAGCTAAGGCTGCAGCATTTTTCTTACGTGGAGGAACGCCAAGCCACGATGTAAGCCATAAACAGTCGTTATAACAAGCTAGAATCAGTTGTTTCAACTGATTCTAGCACTTTAGCTACAAGTTGTTTGCATCATTTCTATTCATGTAGCTCCAAAAACAAGCACAAGCCTTCATTCGAATTTTTCAATAATGTACTGAATAAAAGATTTAAAATAAATATAGTCTAATTCTTTTTGCTTTTAAACAAACATACTGCAAAACATTTTGAAGTAAATAGCAGCCAACTTTTTTGGTGTTGATGTAAACTAGAATTTACTTACAGTGTATATAGTCACAGTTTTTATTTACTTTTTCATTGTGATATTTTTGCATATTTATTTATTTATATTTGTTTTCTGACCTCACATACTTTCATGCGCACTAGAATCAATTTGATGACTAAATTGAAAAAAAATTAAAAAGCAAGCACATTTTTAGTAATGTATTCACATTAATTCTTTCAAAAAATTTTATTTTGTCGATTTTATATAAACTTTTACATTACCATTACTCATGTGTCCTTACAAATGTATTTAATTAATCTACAACACCAAAATTGAGGGCAATTATATTATACACCAAAATTGTATACTACGTAGAAGCTTGAAACAAATAGCTTTTCAACGGCAATAGTTTTAGGCAATAAAGCACTAATTTCACTCTTTTGCACATGTATGTTTTGGTTTAGAAAATAAAGTCGTGAACAAGTCTCAAAAAACTAAAATTATATAAATGTTTTTCATCCACCTGAAGTATTAGGCATAAAGAGAAAGTTCTTTTTGCGATCAATCTTTTTGTTAGTGAAGAAGCATGAACTATTTTGATGAAAGCTTGGATTGCTTTACGGTCATTACGCCATTGTCTTATGTTCATTTTATCGGGTCATTTCGTTTTTCTTTCTCCCATTTACGATTAACGTTACCAACTATAAAATAAACAAATGCTTTTTTGCACTTTTAAAGATGATGCCTAGACACAAAAAATAAGTTTAAATATATAAGGGCAACAGGCCACAAATTTATAGATTTAATTAAAAGTTATAAATGAATAATAAATAAAAAACGGTATTTTTTAAGGAACTAAATATTACTAAAAATTTTCTTTACACATAAACGAAAATCAATTATCTTAGGATAAAACTTGAAAATAAAGTTTAACGAAATTAAAGAAATTAACGCTAATAGTGCAAGAATTGGAATTACTTCGTACTGATTCAGATAATTTGAATTTAATTTTTCACAACTTTTATTGCATTTGGCGAGTGTAGTTTGGCGCCATTCCTGTTCTCGCGAAACACCGTGCAAACAGGAATGGTGGCCAAAACATAATGAAATTTCAATAAAACATTGAGCAGCGATGGCTTAGGGGATAGAGCGTTCGCCTTCCAATAAGGTGAACCGGGGTTCGATCCCGGCGATGACTGGTGGATACGAATTTCGCATCCGGCTTGCAACGATCACAGTGCTAACGTGAAATATTCTCAGTGGTAGACGGATCACGGGTTAGAGTCCCCTTGCCATCAGACTAACCGTGGGAGGTTCTCGAGGTCTTCCTCTCCATGTGACGCAAATGTGGGTTAGTTCCATCAAAAGATCCTGCAGAAGGCAATATTCTCCCAATACTTGATCCAGGAGTTCCCTTGTCTTCTGGATTGGGTTCAAAATTACAAGGCTACGGAGTTGAACATTAGTACTCGTAAACCCAAATAAAATGCATTTTGAAGAGAAACAGAAATTAATGGAGTAAGCACAGAAAAAAAAGGAAAAGGGTTTAAAAAAAACTATAGACGTTCCCATAAATAAAACAACATCACCCAGCTTGGCAATCACCCATGATCACAACTTGGCGAGAATCAAGGGGCACCTTTAAATATAGTCTAACCATAATATGCCAATGCAATAATTGAAAATAATAATCTATCACATATTTAAGGCAAAAAATACCACGTATCGATATTCTAGATGATAATTCGATCCGACTCAATGTACTGTACCATTCTGAGTATTAGCAATAATATTCAATTCTCTCTTTAGTCTACAAATTGCCCTTAATACATTAATTATCTTTCATTTTGCTGTATAAGTTATTATATACTAGTATTTACATTTCAAACATTATTTTACCTACAAATTTGACTTATTTCAAATTGTTTTTATTTTTAGTATTCTATTTTTACTTCCAAGCGCTAAGTCATCTTGCTTCGAATACTTGACGATTCACTTTTTAATGGATGTACGAAATGCTAGAGTAATACTGTAGTAAAAAGCTGCTTCAATGAAAAGCAAATTAAATTTGTGACGATATTCGCGGTATTACTTCTGGCTTTTCCCGAATCTTCCCTTTCCGAGATCATTTTTAATCCCTCTGAGAAGAAACAAAGGGATTACAACAAGCTAGAAGTCTTGAATTTAATCCCGGTAAGACTCGCACGGGGATTTTTCTCAGCTTCTTTTCCAAATTTAGACACAGTCATTTAAAACTAACTCCTTCTGTTTTAAAGGAGATGAATTTATATTGATATAATCTATAGAAAATATCCCTACAGATAGGGGATTTCATGCTTAAATTAAATTTCTATCCAATTTAGCTTTTATTTATTCGCTACTTAAAACGTTTATCAAATTTCAAGCCTGGTAAACATTTCTTTTTGATGTGATATGAGAGTAGAATTTTATTGAGTTTTATATTTGAGATTTTTTTCTACCCACTTTTATTATTGAGGGTCATATATATTTTGAATTTTTAGCTCATTTCAGTTAGAATTCGATACGAATTCCGCACACGCAGGCACTGGAAACAATGCTGACGTAAAATATCCTCAGCGGGTAGACGGATGATAGGTTAGAGTCCCTTTGCTGTCAGGTGAACCGTGGGAGGGTTTTGTGGTTTTCCTTTCAATGTAACTGAAATGTGGTTTAGTTCCATCAAAAAATTCTCATTGAAGGTAAATTTCACCCAATACTTGATCCATGATTTCCCTTGTTTTCTGTATTGGGTTCAAAATTACAAGTTGAACATTGGTAGCGGCAAAACAAAAATCGAGTCGGCTGTTAAATAACGGTTGAAATACAATATAATACATGCCGTGAAGGAAAAAAAATTAAATAAAAGCTCCCATAAAAAGGTGATTTTTTTAAACTGTATAAATATTTTCTTCTGTTTATGATTACTTCATTCTTGATTTTTGAGAAGAATACAAAAACATTTGCTTCATGTGAAAACAATCCTTTTTCAAATTAGAAGAGTTCTCGTAAAATTCTCGCAATTTCCGTGACGTTTTTTTCCCGCGACGTGACAATTTCCGTTATATGTCAAACTAAGTCAAAAAAGAATTTTAGGAATACATATTTAGATATTTTTATCAAACAATATGGAAAGAGAATATTCATGTTTGTACTGAGAAGCTAAACTTTATATCGTACACTAACTTCTTTTTTGATTGGATCAATGATAGTAAGATTGGTTTAAAGCCCGGCGTCCAATATGTTCGAGAAAATTTGATACAATTTCATCGCTTAAAAACATTTTAGCATTTTTTTCCTGTTTGTGTCTTTACAATGCAGTCGTCTGTTTGAAGCAGAATTAGACTTATTCTCGTTGGTTGGAGATTTTAATTACAATGAAAAACTTTGTAAAAGGTAAAAAATTTAATTCAAGCGTCCTTTTGGACTGTTTTATAGCACATAAATATCCTTTCATTTGATTCAAAGAGGCTGATTTCTTGATCAAAAGAGGTAGAAATACAGTATTAAAATGTATGCAAAAATATCTGCCAAAAATTAAAATTTATTAATTGTTTTTGTAATAATTAAAAATAATTAAATAAAGCTAATCAAGTTTAATAATTGAATTTAAATTTTTTTCATCGTATCTATGAATTGTGTTTTGATTTAAAAGCTAATTTTCTGCCTTCATTTAAAGCTTGCGTCTTGGGTCGTCAAGGAGGGTGTCAGCATAATTTAAAATAAATCTATTCGTGTATGCACTTTGGTTCGTTATTAACATCAAGACCCGAACCTTTGACATTCTCTGTCACTGTCTTTTGTATTCGATTAACTTATAAGCATGTAAACTATACCTTAATTTGGGAATCTGCGACCTTCAATTTTACTATCTGGATTTTAAAAGCGGGAATTCACGTTTCGGTAATTTTAACTGGTTAGTACAAATTAAATGTAAGTTTCTCCATTACCGCTTGTAATCAAGTTGAACTTGACGAGTTGCATGCTATTCGCATATTGAATTAAATGTGTAGACCTTCGTGTTCAAGGAGTATATTTCTTCCACTAAATGCTCTGTAGCGGAGAGACAGTTGGTTCAAATCCAGTTGAAATCTTAGGTGTATCTTTGTTCTGTCATTCTTTAATTTCTACTATCTATTCCTCAATTTGACATGGATTTATGAGACGCTATTTGTATTGAGTCGTTATGTGAATAAATAAACAAATGAAGAGGCGGTACTACTTGGTGCTGTCTCTCCTATTGTGCTATCTGTCCTCTTCTACTTGACGAAGGCTTATAAGCCTATTTTGAGCACACAAGCCTGAAATTTTATGTAATTACAATAACCAATAAATAAACAAATAAATTGAATGTGAGGTTTAATGGCATAAAAATCTAAAATTACAGTATTTTTTTTTTTAAATTAAGATTTTCTCATTCATTTTTATTCGGTTATGCATCTTTTATTCAAGTATTTCGGTTATGAACTTGCTCACTTTTAAAATTGAAGTTTTGTGGGTATTTTTTTTCAAACAAAAATGTACATTGTGAAGTCAATTTTCCAAACAATGCTCTATATAGTGTTTTCCTAATGGAGAGCTTATACTTTTGATATATCAGTTTGCTTAAATCTTGCATTTCTATTTGTTTTAAAGTAAAGTTTATAACTTGTGTATAAATAAACGTTTAAATATTAATTTTTTAAATTGTTGATTGGTACTAGTTATATATTATAATTGTTTAAATTTAGTTTAGTTCTGATAAATACCTTTTTTATCTTTTCGCATTTAATAAAATATCACGTCTAAACCTGAACTTGAAAGTAAAACGGGTTAAAATGGAATGTAATGAGTTAATGGAATAAAAAGGAATGTTACATAAAAAATTTAGGTCTACACTTACATTTTAATGAAAACTTTATTAACTGAGAGATGTTAACTATACATTGAAAGGCTTTTGTGTAAGTAATAAAGAACTTTTAAGCCAATTATCTCACTCATCGACCCATTTCTGCTCTTCGATAAAATAAAACTGAAGCAAATAAATTTTAAAAACTTTACAAAGGATGCCTCCAATATTTTTAAGTTTTTAAAATTGAACTAATTTAAGTACGAATAAAAGAAAACGTCAATGTACTGCCTGCTCTTCCCCTAAAAAAATTTACTCGTTGGTGCTTAATCCTATTTTGAAGAAATCTTTAAAATTTTTAACTATTATGTTGGCTACTCTATTATACCACAGATTCTGCGTTGAGTCAAAAAATCTATTTTAGTACTTATTTTCACGAGTAAGTTCATTGTAATAAATATGGTGTATATCTGCAGATAAAAATAAAATCATAACTGTCATCTGGTATTTAATATGTGAATTATTACAAAATACTTTGATATCGAAAGCTGTTCGCAAACATAAGAAAAATCACATAACTAGCAAATCTTCGTTTATCTTTTTTTTAATAAACAGAATTTATTTCTAACATATTTTCATGATAGAAAAATGCATATACGTAGGACTAGCGTCATCGGTAAACGGTATTTCAGACTTTATTAAAGCGCAACAAATAGTGCGCAGAAAATGAAACACCCTGAATAACTTTTGATCTAATGATTAGACTATCTCGTGCTAGGACTCTTCTTATTGGTTCGGGACACTAATCTTAAATAAGTTTATTAAGGCAGACTATATTTTAATATACGTATTAGGACCTAAAAAATGTATATCTTCTTGCAAATTTAAATTCTTGACCCTTAAAAAATGGAGAATAAACGTAATCTGGTTAATATGGCTTAGATTGTTTAGGCAGGTTGAAAAATAGACTTCGAAAGTTTTGAATGGAAAGTTTTTTAAATTGTTACAAAAACGGTCCAAGATGAGAAAAAATTTTCAGATATTACTTGCTGTGAAATTGTTAAGATACGTAACTTAAGATCTACTTTTAAGATTTTTAGTTTACTTAAAGATTTTTACTTTCTTAATATTAACATGCTTTAAAAATTTTAAATTCCAGAATTTTTAGATCCTAGCAAATTTCGAAAACAATCTGAAACTATGGAAGCTTCTATGTTTAAAGCATTTTATTAAACTAAAATATGAAGATATTTTTTATCAGTATTGTTCTGAATAAACTAATCAAGAAGAAAATGTGATTTTTTTTTTTAGATTTTTGTGATTAATTACTTTACTCACCAACTAAGATATTCAGTTGTCTAAAATTAAAATGACTACCTAGTTGGCATGTGTTTTGAAACTAAACTTTTAGTTTCATTATACACTTACAGAAATTTGATTCTCTCGATATGTGGACTTATAAATGCCCTTTTTTCTTTGCAGGCATTACTAGGTATCAGAGTAACGGAATCTTCATTGGCAGACTTATTTTATTGACACTCCTTGTTACGCTTCATAACATGTTATTTTAAGCTCTTTTAAAACAATGAGCAAATGTTTGTACTATAAGAATGTTTAATAATCATTCGACGTTTTGACTTGTATATTTTACAAGAATTTGATTGTTAGACATTAATGCTTTCCAGTAGACTTGACAAATCGCTGCTGCTATTGTTTGATATAGTATGATCCATTAATAAGTTTTTGGTTAACTACTTTTTTAGCACTTAAATATGGTCTTCAAATTTTTTCTAATGTTAACAGTTATATGTTAACTATGCTTTATTTTAATAATTATGATTACATTAAGTGACGTAGTTTGAAGTTTTAAAGCTATACTTTGAATTTCTACTTTATTTTTAAAGCTATTTAAAAATACTAATTTAAAATTTTTAAAAAAAGCAAATTTTTTTTTGAAAATCGAACATTTGAAATTTGGTATATTTGTTCATGTTTAAGATATAATAGTGATACGTTGTTCAAATAGTGCACCCTTTCTCAATAATATTAAACTCGTAGGTGGAAAATTATTTATTGTTCGTAAAATTGAGTATGGGTAAAAAGGTGGGTTTTTTCAAGACACTTAGTTTAAAATCTTAAATTTCCTGACACAGTTAAGTTTAATCGGTTCAAGGTATAACACGGTATAGCACATTCTGGCTTTAGTCTCATTAATAATCGGAATTCATTCTAAACTCTATAAACAACTGAGTATGAGCTACGTAGTTCAGTTCACTATGCTAAAAATTATTTAGAGTTAGTTTCCCGTTTAATTGTTGACATCCTATAAACTTTATACTTTTATTTTCAATTTTTTGAAACCCATAATTTTATAAATTTTAGAACTTAACTAGCCACACAACTCACGAGTTGGATAGAAATTCATAATGTTAATTTGAACATAAAATTATTTAAGCTTATTAAAATATTCGTGTAAAATTATTCTAATTTAAAGGAATTCGACGATTAATGAATTTAAATACTAAAAATTCAATTTTATGAAAGAAATTTGGTAGAGTTTGCTTTAAATTTTGTAATATTAATTTGTTTAGAAATCATTTGCAAAGCTGATAAGATTACAATACATTTAGGCAAGAGTAAAAAAAATCCGCGTAAATTTACCAAATTCATGACAAATGTTAATTAACAACCAGCAAAACTTTCAAAAGTAAATAGGATGCATGATTGAAGTTATTTTGCTCCATTCTTTAACGCACTCTGTCAATACGCATGTGTTTCAACTCACTTTCTAATAAGTTTTTTTCAGAAGCTTTTTCTATTTATAGTATTCGATAATAGAAATGGTTTTCATTGAATTGAATTTGCTTTTCTCAAAATAGGCAAATTTGTAAGTTTTATTTTACTCTGAGCAATTACTAATCTATAGCCAAGTAACATATCTTAACAATTTAAAACTAACATTTGACTCAGAGTAAAATAAGATCATTGAATTGAGTGGAACAAGTTATGTATAACGTAGATAGCTTAGAAGAAATTTCTGTAAATGATTCTGTATAATCTATGCAAATTTTTACTGAAAAAAAAATCCTCGTAAAATAACGCCATTTTTGTCAATCCAATTATTTAAAGTCAGTTTAATTCAAGTTTTAAAACAATGTTATTAAATTAAAAAATGTATGTTATAACTGCATTATAGCCAAATTCTTTTAAAATTTCCAAATTTTAAATGTCTGTTCAAAATTTCTAAATTAGATTTTTTATCGTAGCTGGTCTTTCAATTGATTTCTAAACTTCAATGAAATTGCTATGCATTTGTCATGTAAATCACGTACAATCACGTAATCATTACGCAATTCTAATTTCATTTATTTCATATTCATATTTATTTCATCATTTTATGCAGATCACAAAGCCAGTGTTTTTCTTAGACTTAATTTAGTTCTTCGAACTATTGACTTTCCTGCAATAGCTGCATAACATAATTAAGATTTGTTTAATTATAATATAAAGTATTACGTTTTGCCGATCCTGAACTGTTGAAATTTGATAAATTGAATTCGTATTAACATACAGTAGAGTGGCAAAAGAGGCTTTCGTTTCAAATCTCTCTATTCTAAAAAAAGGTTTTTGCAGTTAATTTTGTCCCCTGAAAAACTTTTTAACTACGTGATGAAAATCTAAGATTAAGGAATCAATTCATTCAGAATCTTTCAGGGAAGACATTTAGGGCATTCAAATCTTTTACATAATTTTAAATTTTTATTTATTTTAGTTTTAAAGCACGATTTTGCAGTTAATAATGAAGACTAACCGCCGTTCACAACAGCCAATCACATGTCTGAAAACGGCAAGCTTAAAAAAGCGATTTACAAGTCTGAATTTTCTTTTTCAGAGATGCAACCAATCACAAAATAGTTAGAATTTCATTTTTCAGTTTTACAACATCTCAACTTATTTCGTATTGATATATTGATTAATCTGATTATTTGTTTTCTAAAACGTTAATTCGTAAGTTTAATCTGGTTTTAAATCTTAATTCGATTTGTTTATTTATAAATGTATTTAGCATAAAGAAAATGCTATTGGTGCATTGTTTATTTTAATTCCGCAAAATTAATGTTTTCATTTATAGTTATTTTGCTGAATATTATTAAAATATTTTTTTAAAAATTACCCTGTTCTTAACAATATTGCTTATTGAAAAATATTATAGTGTTTGCATGTATATATATATATATATATATATATATATATATATATATATATATATATATTGAATTAAATGTGTTAAAAATATATTCATTTCTTTGGGACAAAGTCTGTATTATTGTGATTATCATTTTTTTTAAACAAGTTTCGTATTAAGATTATATCTGCACATTGATGTTAATTTCTGACAATTTTGGCTCATTTAGAGAACAAATAGGACATAGAAGGAACTGTAGTCAACGAAAAAAAGTGACATTGATATTGACACACTGCTTATTCTGCATTTAAGAAAATTAATTCTTTTCGATGATAACAGTTAATATTCAGTTTAATATTGAAATATATGAAATCAAAGCATTCTTGGTTTTGCGAAGCAAACCAAGCAAGAATTGCGAAGCAATTCTCCGGGGGTTGGCGAGCGTCAGCGAGCAGGGGGCGGAGCCCTCTAGTGTCATAAATTTGAAAACTATAAATTTGTTAATCATTTAAATTTAAGATATTTTTCGAAAAGTCACTGCCACCTAAACATCGGTAGTAAATTAGTTTAACATAAATTCATTTTAATGCAAAATAGACTATTTCTAATTTCTAATTTTTAAATCCAACAGTTTAAAATCAGCAGTTCAACAGTTAACAGTTTGGGTTCAAAGCCTTAAATTCTATTCCACTAAATTTTAAAGTGCGTAGAAGTATTTTGATCTTGAGCAAACTGGTTAAATCTGAATTTATTCCTCCCCTAAGGCGAGACTATTTTGTTCGAAGTTTTATATTGCATGAAACTTAAGATGTTTGACAATTTCTTGTTGCGCTAACACTTCTCGCTGTACCTTATTTATTCAATTTTGTTACTGGTAATATTTTTCCCATAACATTTTTTGTTAATTTCTTAACAAATTTAGTCTAGAAACTATTGTACAGTCTTCATAGAATTTTTTAATGCAAAACAGCCAGAATAAACGTCATATAAAACTGAAACCCACGAAACTCTTCGATAGTTCATACCTTGGCGAACAAAAAACAAGTATTCTTTGGCCAAGGTTCATACTCACTAACCTTACGTCAGTGTGCTAAACTTGCTGCAGTTATATATTGAACTTGCCGATAGAGAATTTATTTTGATGTCTGTTTTGAAAATACCCTTGAAAGAAAGCAAAATATCTTACAGGAAATAGTGTAGCATATGATAGTTTAAAATGGTATCACTGTAAAATCGTTAGATCGAATATAAGGCATTACGGTTTAGAACAGTTTATAACAAATTTTTCTTATATGAACACCAAAATTTTTGAACTCTGTATGTGAAATCTTTTCTGGAGGCTTTGTAAAAATATAAACAAAAGCCTCTGATACAGGTTTTAATTTAAAAACTTGTGCGTTGCATAATGTTTTCGAACGTTGTTGCCAGAACTAAAATTCGACGAAAATGGCTTGTTAAATAAGACTGATTCATACTACAAGGGAAAGCTTGCAATTATGAATCGGAAGTTTTCAAAACGACTTGACGAATGTGGGATACGAAGTGGAAATAGTAGACTACCGTTCTGCTTTCGCTTCGTATTTCACACTCGACCAGCCGTTTCGGAACTTCGATTCATTTCTGCAACATCCTTATCTTGAAGGCTCACTATAAATCTCAGTGCCTGCAATTATCAATTAGTAGAGATTTTTAGTCTCCTTTGACGCATTGTTCAGCATTAGCTTCCAAATTATGCACCACGACTGAACATTTAATTCTTGTTCGCAACGTTAGGAACTTATGGAGCGGATATTTGAAGCTGAATCTCACCAATTTGGTTTATAATAGCTCTTTGGTATTTTAGATACTTATAATAGCTCGGTTATTAAAATCTCAGTGATTGAGGTTCAAGGAATATCGTTGTATTTCATTTGTATTAGTAGTACAAATATGGGTTAGTTTCTCTTCAGAAAATTTAGGTCATACCTTATATTCTGGAGTTGTATATTCATCTGAATTTTAAATAAATCAAAGATTAAGGGATGCTACAGAAGATAAAGCATATGAATTATCGGGGATAGGCCGATTATTGGGAAACTATATACAGCTAAAAGCTAGTATGTTTGCATACATTCTGAATCCAAAATTTCTTCCGATTCCACAAGTTTTCAAAATTCTAATTCTTTCCCTAGTCTGTAGAGTTTTTAAATTTAATATAAAGCATCCTTGCAGAAGAAAAATTAAAGTTGAAACAGATGTTCAATAGGTACCGAATGCGGTGGTGCTAAACTTTCATTTACCTTTTTTAAACTTAATAACGTTCCTGTAATTTAACGCTTATTTTGGTTATAAAACATAACTTCTATTAAGTGTAAGACTGTGATTATTTCTCATTAAAGCTTTTAAATTAAATTTATGAATAAGCTTCCACGTAACTTAGTTTCTTTCTGAAATATATTAAAAATATAAATTGAACATAGAGTTAAACAATTATGGTAAATTTTATCTCATTAAGCGTTACTATTATGAAAAATATGACTTTTAATTGAACCATCATTACATGGATTTTTACGAAATTTCATTATTAACATAGTACTGAAACAATTTTAGTGCGTTGCAACAAAGTTTATTCTTAAAAATTAATTTAAAACTTTCAGTAAAAAAATTTCCATAGTTGCAAATCTAGCAATACATAAATTAAATTCTAATTTCGGGGTTCATAGACATTAGCAAAACAGGCACTAAAACACTATTTTCTTTATAGAAAATGTATCATCCAACTATCTGAAGCGACATTAGTAAGTTATGAAAAATCAGTAATTATTGGATCCAACATCCAGAAATAGATACTCTTAGTGGAACTAATCAGGGAGGCTTGTATTTAAATCTGCAGCTCTAAAATATTCTTTCCAATTTTATCGAACTTCTAAATGTTATGTTCTACTGCTTCGTATAAATGCTAAGACGCTGTTGTAAAAAATAAGAATTTGTGAAGGTAGCAAAGAACTAATTCATGTACAGAGGGAACTAAAGGACATGCGCAGCAATTTAATTTCGTACGAAAACTCTTTTTAATTTAAATGTGTGTAACAAAAATCCAGCCGAAAAGTGGTTATCCAACAGACCTAGCAAAATTAAATGTTTTTTTTCCTGTGACATAAATAGTGACTGTGACTCATATAGTACCCTGACTAAATTAGATTAATTTGTTCAATTATGTACTTTTCATTATTTCTCATACAGTGCATTCTGTGAATATTTACTATTAAAATCCGCAAACCAAATAAATTTTTTCAGATTTCTAAAGATGATTTTTTTTTGCACTCTCATCAGTTTTTTTACAACATTAGATTTAGTGATTGCTTCCGAAATTAAAAAAAAACCCATCAAGTCTGTTATTTATTCAGGAGGTCGTTGAAATGACAAAAACAATCTTTAAGAAACCTGGATAAGTTGCCCTATTGCTCCTATGGTTTTACCGTCTATTATTTATTTAAATTCATGATACGTTTTGTAATTAATTCAGGAAACTTAGCAGTTGCCAAAAAATATAAATTCAATTATATTAAAAAAAGAGCATAATCACTCAGGAACAGTACTTTTGAATATCTTAAAGTAGTTTTCGAAGATTAGAGTAAATAGTTTACTATATATGATTTAAAAAATTTTTAATATTTAAAAAATATTCTGAGGATTTGTAATGCGTTCAAGTGCTTTTCAATTATAATATATATTTCTTTTACAAAAAGTATTATATCGTTTTGAGTGATTTCAGTGCTCTAAAATAATTTGAACAATAGGCTTATTATATATCAATGTCTCTAACATAATAGTTTAATTAAATTTTAATATCTCAATCAAAATAGTTTAATTAAAAATTAAATATCAAATTTTTTATTTTTTATTTTAGAAAATAAATGTTTATTCTCATAGAAGGAGTTTTAAAATGATTTTATGCTAAGTAATGTTAATAGTAAGAAATGGAGAAATTTCAGTTTATGTAAAATAAAATTAAAAAACTAAGCTATATTTAATGCATATTTATAAGTGCATAGTTTGAATAAAGTATCAAAAATTTTAAAAATTTTGAATTAAAGACTAATATTTTTTATGTCGCTTTCTCAGACATTATTCATTAAAGCATTTATAAATACTAGTGGGCTGTGCCCCCTGCTCGCTAACGCTCGCCAACCCCCGAAAATTGCTACGCAATCTGAAATGGTTTGCTTCGCAAACCAAGCTCGCTTCGCTCGCTAACAACTTAGGTACATTGCAAATGCACAAAATTCTAAGAAAGCAAAACAATCATTCAAATCCATATAACAACTTTTTTTTAAAAAAATAATTACATCTTTTTAGTAAATACTAAGTCATTAAAATAAATTTGAATTCAAATAAATGACATGTAATTCGTTAAACCTATTAGAAATGTGCAATAGTATAAAATCTCAAGATAAAATTTCTAAAACTGATATCTCTTTAAAAAGGTTAAAATTTTGGCTATAATTAAGTCTATTAAAAATTTAAATAAGAGAAATTGCAATGGAAAAACCCTGCATAAACAAAACATTGAATTTTGGAAGAAATCTCGTTTGGTGAGAATGCTCTCTCTTGTCAAAAAATACACAATAAACTGACCTCAAATAAAACTCCAAGGACTTCGAATCAAATAATTAAGGAAACTACTATCACGTTTAATATAAAAGGAAGATTTATTAACTAAACAATAAAATTACAGCATCGCAGTTCCAAAAAACAAATCTCATACTCACTCAAAAAAACAATTTACCTTCTAATTAGTCACCATAGCAACCACAAAACTCTTCTCGTTACCATCTATAAACTGATATATAATAAATAAATTATTTAACAAAAAATACGATGCGCATAAGCACATAATATTTTACACTCTGGTTATTTCCGTTTCCGTTTTTAGAAGCGCTATATGTTGAGCCACCCAAACTAGATTTGGCATGTGACATTTTTAGCGGCAATTATTGGTTGATTTTCTAGCGTTGCCATTCGGAGAGTTGTAATGAGGCTTTTTTTATCGCCGTGTAAGAGAAATATATATATAGATAATTAGATTATTAAAAAAAGTCATTAGTTTTTTTATTAAAAAAAGCCAAAGATTTTTGTTATAAATCACGAACTGTAATTAGTGTAACAACATTTTAAATTATTTGGCTTAAAAAACTAAGAAAATATCATAAATTTGAAATTCAGCCAATGCCAAACGGTTATAACGTAACATTCAGCAATTTAATATCATGCTTATATTCAAAAATTAATAAAATATTTATAATTAGTATTTATGTGAGATTAATATATCGACACGATTATTGATAAAATTATCATCTTCTTTATGAATTATTTCGTGAGTGTTTAAACTTTCAAAATTTTATTTGATACGCAAAAACACCCTAAAGTAATCTAAAGACATCCAATGATTAGAACGAATCCGTTATCAATATCAAACATACCCAATCTAGAAACAATAAACTTAGTATTTTTAAATTGTGAAGAAGCAAGGAAAATGCTTTCATTGCTCTTTGGTAAGGTGCTAGTAAATTTTACAGAACATTTCAGAAATGCAGCTGACAATGTTTCTCCAATAGTAAGAAACAAAAGCATGGATTTTGGGTAAATTAACATAAATAAAAGCAACAGGAGTACTGTGACTGGCACTAATTGTAACAATAAAACTAACTGCACTGCAACATGGAAAACATTTTTGACTACGTCGTAGCAAGCGTTTATTTCTTTAAAAATATAAATTTTTGAAATTTGGTTTGCTTTTTTTTTCGTTTTTCTCGGTTGGTTTTTTTAATAAGAAATTTTATTGCTAAAATTACATACCCTAGGACTTTATAAGAAGAGAAATTAAAATTATTAAAAAAGCTATTGGAAACTATATTTCCAGTGGAAAAAAGTGCCATGTAGCAGAAATTCTGTTAGAAAATTGAAGCCAATAAAATATATAAAAAAGTAAACAGTGAAAAAATTAAATATGACAACCGAAGCTGACGTCGTCAGGGGGTACCAGCCCCGGAAGTCATAAAAGCAAAACCTTTTCTATCGAGAGAGCATGACAAAAGTCCAGGTAGACAGAAGATAAAATAAAAATTACAAAAACCAGATACAAAAGTATAATACTTAAATTATTACAACAGAAAACAATGTTCGAAAACTTAGAAATAATACTTATAACTTAAAGATAATAAATTCTAAAACCAAAGAGCACAACACATTACAGATCTTCAACCAAAATGAAATTGACGAAAAAACAAATCCCCCTAATTTAATGCGCAGAAGGAAGAAAAAAGAAAAGAAAAAGAGCAAGAAAGCTGTTGAAATGCTT
This sequence comes from Parasteatoda tepidariorum, assembly GCF_982258835.1. Taxonomy (NCBI): domain Eukaryota; kingdom Metazoa; phylum Arthropoda; class Arachnida; order Araneae; family Theridiidae; genus Parasteatoda; species Parasteatoda tepidariorum. The sequence continues at coordinate 87,797,006 of NC_141757.1, forward strand.
AACTGGGGTGATTCAGTTGAGACTCGATCATGCCCTATTGAAAGAAAAACAGAACTGATAATTTTTAATAGTTTCCTTAATTTCAAATTCTGTAGTTCAGAAATTAAAAGAAAACTATAACTTTCTAGATTTTTTAAAAAATTACCTGTTGGCTCTTGAAAGCATTCAGCATTATTGCAAATTTTATTAATTCTAGACAATTGAGAAAAAACTAAATTTTGAAAATTTTATTAGACAATTTGGTATCAAAATTAGAGAAAAAAATAACTTTTAACTTAAAAGCTTTCCTTTTATCATAAACACCAATCTTCATTTGATTATGAGCCATATAAAATCTAAATATTCAACATTTAAGCAATTGTCATTAGTCTTCTACAAAACCAAATCCTTAGAAAAAATAATATAAATAAGATCATAACTATCGCAATTAAATAAAATTAAATCATCAATACATTTAAAAGCTTTAAAATCATTAAACTCAAGATACTTAACTTCAAAAAATACAAAAAAATATTAGCAAAAGCGCCAGAAAGGAATTATCTCGTGGAATCCTTATTTTTTGTTTATAAAAATAGAGGACATTAAAAAGAACATTTTCAAAAAGATTAACTTTGCAAATATCTATCCAATAAAACTTATCAAAATTTTCATTTGTTAAATATTTATCATAAATGCCACTACAAATACCAAGTACTTGAGCATGAGGTAAACTGGAATAAAGATTTTCAAAGTCAAATGTATTAACATTAAAAACCTCATTTTATTCAGTAAAATTCAAAGCTATTAATAACGTTACTATTAATAATAATATTTTTCTCACTATTAATTAATAATTTTAAGAATATTAAAAAACTTTTTATTAGTACTAGAATTATAACAATTAGTACCACAAACAAATAAACCTGAATTTTCCTGGCTTTTATGAAATTTAACAATTGGAAATAAATAAGTAAAGGTAATTCTATTCAATTTAAATTTTAATTTCTTAATGAAAGCTATAATTCTTTCTTCAATAAATTTTTGTCATTCCTTAATTTAAAATAAGTATCATTAGCATTATATTCCTTAATAATTAATTTTTAAAAAAATATTTACACATAATACAAAAGTTATTAGAAGCTTCATCAACAACTGTATTAATAAACTTATTCTTAAGTATTTTAATTTTCACAAGCAAATCGTTATCAATAACGGTACCACTAGGATAAAAGTAAAATTTGGAATTATTTAAATAATATTTAACTTTTTCCACAATCCTTGTCTTCCATTCTGTAAAACCTTCATTGGGCCAATGATGTTTTGTAGAAACTTTAGCAATAAAACAATCAAGCCTATGAAATAAAATCATCATTTTTCAATTCAAACCTGGTTATAAATTTAGATCCTCTACTCAAAATACTAATAAAATCCAACAATCTCTGAATTCCCGGTAATAACATGATCATAATCTTTATCAATATACTGAGAAAATTCGTCTTTATTAGAATAACAATCAGACGATAAAATACAATTTAAATTCCGACTTAAAAAATTATAATTGCGAATTTATCCTGGGTACGTTATTATCATTAAGTAATTTCAACAAAAGAGAGAGAGAGAGAGTAGAATGATAAATTTAATATTAATGCTTTTTGTGTAATATAATAAAGAGATTTACAGCAATAAATTTAGGCCTAATGGCCTCTAATCTAAACCAATTCTATATGCATTTAGAAGTCTATAGTTTTAAAAGACCCATTTGATACATTAGTATTCCATAAGTCACAAGAATTCCTCCATTCTTTCGAAATAAACTTTTATTAATAGTAATTCCCCATGCCGTAATGACAATATTTGCTGACTTTGTATGCACAGCAAGTAAAGAAAAAGTTTCCAATGTTTTTAGGTCTGGAGAGAGTTCAGCGATTTTGTCTGAACATTCAAGGATTTTAGTGGCCAATTGCTTGCTTCCTTCTGCTACTTTTGATCCACCCATTATTAGCATTATTAAACCACCACCAGCCATGCATGAAGAAAGAATCAGGTAGCTCATCGCAGTTGCTGTTCGGTAACTGGAGCTATCTGTAACAAGTACACTGATTGTGACGAATAAATTGCTCATTAGTGCTAAGTACAGGAAAAATACTGCAGAATTGAGAGATTTTTCAATTACTGTGTAGCAGTGATATATCTCTTTATAGACGCAAATATATCTTGATAACATTGCACGTGTGCAATTGCCATTGATTATCTCTTTCTTTAACTTTTTGCCATACATATCTAATAAATTATAGAGAGAAAAGTAGTAATTGTCACAAATTAGTAAAATGAGAAAGCAATGTACATTTCCCATATTAAAGCTGAAAACCACTGCAAAGAGTGCTAAACCCGTAAATTCTTTATAAAATGGTACTCCTTCACCTAAAGTGCTTTTCACTATAACTTCACTGCTAGCCCAGTAACCGAAGAAATAGGAACTATTTGAAGCTACCATGCCAAGAGTAAATATGAGTCCAATTACTATCTTTAATCTGACATTTCGGTACCCTACATAAGCATGGTGATCCAAAGATAAGGTGATGTAATGTATCTTTTTGATAATTTGAATAATACTATGTCGATTTAAGATCAAAATCCACATATTTATATATCCGAGGATGCTACTGGCATTAAAAGATAATGAGGTTGTCAGGTGTGGAACAAATAAACGAATATAATACGTGTTAATCAGGCAAAGAATTGTTTTAATTATTGTTGTGAAGAAAAACCATATTTTTTCGCCTCGAGTTAAAGTATAATCATTTTCTTCTAATGAGCGATATGTGAAAGGAAATCCAAGAACAGAAAGGACCCGAAATAGTACCGTAAAACCATTATTCATTCCGTTTGATTTTTCGCGAATAAATTGATTTTCTCCTGATATTTCTCCGCTTGAACCAATTGAATTCTTCACAATAAACCATTTTGAATTTAGTTCAGCCATGACTTTTGATTAAAATAACGAACTAGTTATGGTATTTATAGTAAAACCTGTAACCAAATGATAACTAAAATCGAATGATCAATAAGTAAGGAAAGGAAACTAAGGACAAAAAAATGAAAGAATTACATACATAAAAAAATATTATGTACTAAATCTCTAACAAATGTTATTATAATTTAGTATCGAAGGGAAAAAAAATTTTATTGTTAAAGATATTAGACTAAATTATTATAATTATATTTATATGGTAATGATAATGATTAAAGATGTCTTTATGATAATTTTATGATTTTGTATATAAATTAACAAAAGAATAAATTTTTTTGTGGAAATGGACTTTTTTAAAATTTGATGTTTTGAGATATTTTTAGTTTTAAGTACTGCGATTGTTTCCATCGTTGCATGGATACGTTTCAAAGCACTTCATGCAATGTTTTTTTTATTGCTTTTTTTCTTCTTCTTCCTTTTTTTTTTTTTTTTTTTTTTTTTTTTTTTTTTTTGTAATTTCGATAAAATATAACATAGTACCAACCTTTAATTACTTGTTAATCAATAATGAGGGCAGAAATCGTTTCAGTGAAGACAAACAGATAAGGACAATATTTGCTTCTAATAGATGTGTGCTTTAATAATACACTTGTTGATAATTTGGTTAAAAGCAAAAGAGAAACTAAATCTGAATTTTTTTTAAAGTTTGTATCAAATTCACACTTTTATCTCTTTTTTTCTTTCACTTGCCCTCGTTTGTTCGCTATTTCTTAAAAGCAAGACTTTATTCCTAACACAAAATCAAAAAAGGGTTATATCTCAAAAACAAGATATTACGCTGATGAAGGGTCCTCCCCACCCAACTGCTTTGAAATGTTTTTGCTTCCTGTATTCTGTTTTATTTTTTTATTTTTTTCCAGCACTTCTATCTTTTTTCCTACATAATTTTCATTATTATCTCAACTCTTACTAATCAATTAGATTTTTGGATTTTTTTCATGATTTAGCCAGATTAAATTTTGAATTTCTATATGATGTACATTGAGCAAAATAATAATGAAAAAATAAAAAAAAACAGTCGGCTCTGAATTACATTTGATCTAATGATTAATCTCTCACAAACAAAGGCTTTTAGAGTATTTTGAATTAATAAAATATATAAAAACTAACAACCTAGGAATGCAGTACAAAATATATCATGCTCAAAACTGCAAAGCTTATACCAATACAACTAAAGAGCTTGATGAAAGAACTAGGTAAGTGACATTTTAACAAAAAATGGATGCGTCAATATGGGTATGCTTAATGTAACTGAACTGTTTTTTGAGTTCATTTTAATCTTAACATAGCTAAGTCACATCAGCTTTTAATATGATTGCATGATTTTCATTTCAAATGTGACAGTGGTAAATAAAATAAATTTAATAAATTGGTAATAAAATAATTCGGATACAGTTTTATTTTCGCTTTGAAAATGTCACTTACCTCGTTCTAACTCTTAAGTTTTTTTAATTAATATAGCTAAAATAAGTTTCAATTTTTTTTCTATTTAATATAATTTGTTGCTCTTTTCAGTGGCTTTATTAAGCAAAACTCTTTTTTTGAAATTTATCCCATTAGAATTAAGATAAAATGTATTAAGCATTACTTGGCATGATACTGTAAGCGTAGGCGTAACTTGAGGAATGGGGCACAGTTTTTGTTTCTAGAAATCTTTCAAAAAAGGAAAGAAAAAATCGGATCTCCCTGAATAAAATTTGATCTAATTATTGGATCGAGAAAACGTTTTCTCTCGGAATAAATTAACTTATTTGACGGATTCTGATTTTTGACACCCAAAATATAGGGTGCAGCCGTATGATCCCAATAATTTGATCAGAAATGGGCACCAAAGTTTGGACCCCTGACTGTTAATTTTTCTTTTTGCGTATTTTGCTGTATCTCAAAATTTTTTTAAGAAAATCGAAAACATGTTGCATACAATTATAAAATTTCTTTATCCAAAGATAATTCCATGCAAAAAATAACTTACATTAAATATTATTTTTTATTTCATTTAATAATGATCGAAAAATTTTGAATTATAAGGAATAAAATTTTTTGCATCAGTTTAAAGAATTTAATTTTATACTGTAAAATACAAAATTTGTGCAATATCGGTCGAATAATTCCTAAGAAATCACATTTTAAATGCGGTAATACTCTTGATGACTTTTAAGCTTAAGAAATGCGAAAAAATTTCGAGAAAGCGAGCTTATGAGTTACAAGTTCAGAACTAAATATGTTCCAAAGAGTAGAAAAAATATAGATATTCTAAAATATTATTCTAAAAAGTAGAATAATGAAATGTAAGAATAACTACTATTAAATATGTATGTAATGTTAGTTGACTGTAAATATAAATGCAACAATGATAATTTTACTTTTAAAAGTAAGACAAAAACAATTATGCATTAAATAGAAAAAAATTGGTTTACAAAGAACTTACATTCTGAATTTTCCAAGAAAATAATTTCCCATTTCAAAAAAAAAAAAAAAATTCTGTATAGTAAGGTTTTGAGAAGAAACCCTTCAACATAGGAATTCAAAAATAACATTAGTGGATATATAATAACGAGGGTAAAAATATTTTTTGCTATAAAAATGTTTTCTAGATATCGAAATTTGATATATCGAGAGTATACTGAATCTGCGTTTTTTGAAATTCAATTTTGCAGGAACTTCAGCTATTAATTTTTTAAAGTTATTAATTAGTATGCTTAATAATGCTTCGATAAAAAAATTTAAATTATTTAATTAATTTGAAAATTATTATTTTTGCTCTCTGTACTTAAACTTATAGTTCCTTTCTTTTTTACTCTGATTTGAATCAATGATTTTTTTAAACAAATCAAGTGATCTAAATCTCAATTTTAATCGTTTGATTCAAACCGTTGACATCCTGTAACATAATTGTAATATATTTGAAAAGATTTTGAATTGTAGAATAAAAGAATGTTTATATTTCTTTTAAACAATCAATTTTTGATGGCAAAATATGAACATAATAGGCAGAATAATGCCCAAAAAATTTTAAAAAAATTTGAATTTTAAATTTTTTTTCATAAAAAATTCAATTTTATGATCTATAAAAAATAATTTACCGGGATTACCTTATTTAACTTAAAGCATTTAACACTCTGCAATTCAATTTTTTTCAATCATTAATAAATTAAACAAAAAAATAATAATTTTTTATTTTGATTTCATTTTTAATAAAGGAGTTTTTCAAGGGCGCGAAAAAGCTCAATTATTTCCATAAATATAAGAAAAAGAACAAAATATAAAAATAACACCCATGGCATTAAACTATCTAAAATAGTTGGTTTAACACTAAAAAATAAATAAAAAAAGCTTGAAGAAATTATTGAAATTACGTTGGAAAATTATTTATAATTTCAAAGAAATTTTTATGCGTTTTTTATTTAATGTTTTTTTCTACACATTCCTGAAAATTTTTCTGCGTCTGACTTTAGATTAATTTTCATTTTAAGATATAAAATAAAGATTTACTGAACTTGTAGCTTCTGTAACCGCTCGATTTTTCCACTTTCTCGTGAATTTTTGTTCTACTGATTTCCCTTCGCTTATTCATGTTTGACGGACCCAGCATGTGCAATAAAAACATCATTTTCCAATGTCACATATACAACACTATTGAACTTTCAATGATGGGAACAACTCCAGAAGGAAGTGTCTCAAATTCTCTTCATTAAATTAAAAATTTCTTATTCAAAAATTAAAATCCACCTTCTTCTCTTTAAGAGCATAAAATAAAATTTCGTCACTGAGAAATCGAGCGACGAGAACGTCGATTGACATTAATGGATTGTGTCATACATTAAGACACATAACAATGTGAATACGTTGCTAGTAACTTACAAGCGACTTTTCTTAACAAGTTCATATAGACATCGATATCAGTCACTAGTTCTTGTTTCATTTTCTAGTCAGTCACTAGTTCTTGTTTCATCGATCTAGTTCTTGTTTTATTTGTCAGTTTCGATTTATGGAGCATGCGCAGCTAATCCTTATGAAAGAGGGAAGGCATTATTTTTCATTAATAACAATGGCGAGATTTTTGACTACATATTAGCATGCCAAATATAACCCCTTTAGTTCTTTTCGACGTGAGGATACATACCCCAGGTGTTCCTCTCAAAGTATTGGAATGGAGGTTAACACCACAGGTGGTATTTTTGGTGAAACGACCCCAGAACCTTAATATTAAAGTCTGTTCATTTATGCATATTTTTTTTTCAGGATTAAGCATATTTAACAAAGAAAATTAACTGACTGGAAAAGTCACTATCACAGCCAAAATAAAATACTACTGCTCAACAAGAATTAACGGTACGCATCCTTGAAAGTTTGAATCCTTCCTAATTGTATTAAGCCCAGTTCATTGACAAAATTATAGGTACAAGAGAGATTAACTGAAAGTTTTAGATGAGTTTTTTCTGCCTACGAAATATATTGATGAAAATAATTTAGTCTCTTACCTTTAACGTTGGGGGGGGGGATTATAAAAGAAAACAAAAGTTAATATTTTCTTAGAATCAGATTATCGGTCCTTACCAAAGTGTGCATGTACTTTTTTTTTCATCACACTATATAATTTCTTTTTAGACAGAGTGAACAATTTATAAAGTATAATTTTTAACGTAATGAACTTTTAGAAGCAAAACTTCTATGTAATATTTTTGCTATATTCTTATTAGCCACAAAATCTGAAAATTAATAAACTAAACGGCTTTTAAAATTGGCAGAAATTCAAAGCAAATTTTTAGTACATTAATAGAATTTAAATTCAAAGTATTTTCATGAGAAGTTTTTTAGATAATCTTGAGCGTTCTATTAATCTATTTAAGTAGATTCTAGTTTCACACATAATAATTTTAGCATTAAAAATTTTAACATTTTTGTTCTTAATAGTGAAATTGAGATTTATATGAAACAGTGTGCATAATTGGGGGTATCTATATTATCGAAATAGTCTGTCAGTATGGACCGGAAATTTCGTAACGACTGGGTGAGGTGCTAAGAGGGATTGGTAGACAGCCGCTATGCTTTCTCTTTGTTGTTCACACTTGTTCAGCCGTTTCGAAACTTTTCGATTCATTCATGCAGCCTTCTAGTGTTCCTAAGTTTAAAACAATGCCACCAATAGTTTTTCTCAGTGATACATATTATACAGTTCTCTTAGTAAAATATAATAAATGTACGCTACTGGTTATAAATATAGTGCAAAAGGGATGCTGTAGATTTGATAGGAAATCTGAAGTGGCACGCTCTAAAGTCTTTGTTTAATTTTTACAGTTTTTAACTAGTTTAATATCAATATTAAATAAGTTAATGGCAATATGAAATAGTAATTAAGGGTGGAGTTATGCCGTATTTAAGTTTAATACACTAACCAAACTCTCTATCTTCAATTGAGTTTAGCGATAATTAAATTTCAGCACTTAAATTAGTTTTTAAACTAATTAAGGTTAAGCAACGAGAGTGTCAAATTTTAATTAGTATAAAATGCTTTGAAGTTAAATAAAATGTGAATCTTACTTAAGTTATTTTGTTTTGTGTTTATTCAAATAAAAGTTTTATCTGAGTGCCTTCATTTCTGTTTAGAATTGAGAAATTTTCTTAAATATTTGTTGCTATTAAAAATTTCAATGTTTTTCCTGTAATGTTGTCTAAAATATTGTTCGATATCAAAGCATTCAAGTAATCTTAACCCTTGAGAATTTGGAAAATTTTAGCAAAGTTACGTTAAAAGATTGTTTTGCTAAATTCCTGCTGTGTTTAATATTTGAAAATGTTATGGCTTACTGTCAGTTTGGAACTGCATTTTTTTTTCAAATTGTGCAAATGCCTTTAATAAATTTTAATTCTTTTGAATTTTAAAATTTTTGTTGTTTTTGTTATTCTCTCAATATTTTGAATTCTCAGTTTGCAGCCGACTGTGCCATGTTCAGTTTAACAATCACCCTAATTTTTTTGAGTAACTTCAGAAAATTCTAAAGCTAAACTTAAGCTATCCTTAGACTTCTTGCAAAAACATTTTTTCGAGGCTATTTTTATAGCTGTAGCTAATGTGATAACTCCATGATTGCTGTGTTAAATTTTGCCCGCGTTTAGACTCAAGGCTTTGGCTTCTCTATTGACAAAAAAGTCAATATTCTCTATTGACTCTCATTTTCAAAGGACTTGCAGTCTTTTGAAAACGTGGTGTTCATAATTCAGTTTTTAATATTCAAAAAATTTACTCAAGCTGCATTGTTTGAGTTCATAAAAATATGGTAGATATTACGATTTTCATATAGGAGAGTGTTACTATTTAAAGTTTCTTTCCTCTAGTTACGTGACCATGCAAAAGAGATTTAGTTCTCTCAGTTATTAGAGTTTCTAATTTATTTCTTAGGACTCCTGTGAACTTTTTAAAAATTTTGTGGGCAATTCCTTTGATAGTATCAAACATGTGTTGGATAGCAGTTTCGATTCCATGCCATTTACAGAAATTTTACCGATTTATGTTCATTTTTACTATTCATTTACTATTCCTTATAGTTTGACTTCAGATCTTTCCTAAACATGTTTAAATTGTAAACTTGCTGTTTATTACAACAAATAAATTTAAAAATACTCTACCACTAAAGTGATACTTCATGTTGCACACAACGTATTGTCATCTTTTTTTGACATAAACAAAATTAAACACTTTTCTAATAAGATATTTTTTGAGAAAAAACTGTTTAAAATACTCTAGGCGCAAATTTAAGTATTTAAAAGAAAAATTTCAGATCTTTTATATTTTTAAATTTGGATTGTGTCAAATATGTTGGCATAATCTTACAAACAAGCCTCAAATTCTAACCTTTAAAAAATATTTTAAATTTAATATTAAACATACTATTTCTTAAATTTATATTTAATTAAAAATATGATGTTCCTTTTTATAAAGTAAAAAAATGGTGCTGCATTAAAACTTCTGTACAGTTTGGTAAACTTGCTGGTTTATCAACAAAAGTTAAACCCATGCAAAAATGTGAAAAAGAGCACTATCTGGAGTAAGCCTATTGAACTAAATTTTAAACTATATTAAAAGGTTTATTGAATTTTCTCCCGTAATCTTTAGAACTGCAAGAAAACTAATCGAACTATTTACTTTTCATCTAAATTCATCAGAACAAACATTCAATTTGAGTTTGATGGTTCATGTCTGCACGCAATCTGCTTTGAAAATCTAATAATTGTCTTTATTATTGATAAACGGATTTTATTAAATTTGAAGTTTTATTTGCATAACTCAAAGAATCTAATCATCACATCAAACTTTGGAGGCCTTGCTTAGTTTTTTAAATTCGTGGTATATTGCTAAAAATGTTCTTGAATTTTCATGTTCAGCTAATCCAATTTATCTCTTTAAAGTTTTCGTGAAAGACTGATAGAAGTGTTGGTTTAATAATTAGAGGAAAATATATATTTAAGCAACAACTAGGAGGAATATTTTTTTTACGATACACATGTTTCTAAATTTTCTTTATAAAATTTTTCATTGCTTGATATTCGTTAGAGATTTTCTTTAATTCTCCACAGATATTAATTAATTTAATAAATGAAACAGTTTAACAGATTTTTCTTAGTGTACAAGGAAGAGCAAAATTTGAAACCTCATTTTTCAGAAATCTGTTCTAAAGGCAATGCAGTGATCAAGTATGATGAAGCGACAGAGACAGAGTAATCCAAAATAAACAAATACTCGTAGTATAAGAAATAGTGAAATTGTTAACCTTTTATGGTTACAGCATATCTTGCTATAATATATTGAAAAACTAAGTAGAGACTTTTTTTTGCACCATGTTTTTCACTGAATTAGCTTTTGACAAAGCTAAAACCCTGTTCAGCTGTGATATTTATCTGCGTTGAAGTGAAAGATTGGTTTAATAGACCAGCTGGATATGGTACACAAAAAGTTTGCTGTGATTTTAGTTTTGAGTTCTCTATGTTAAGGACAAACATTTTGCATTTTAAATCATATTTACACAATTTTTTTTTTTCATTTTCTGCTCTTTTACTTTTCTTCAAAGATCAAGTTCATTTACTAATCTTGTTAAAACTACATAGTTTTGAGGTAGATAAATATATTGTTAGGTTTTGGACTTTGTGGAAATTGATTCAATAGAAACCATCAATGTATGAGAAAGAACAGATACAAATTGCTCATTAAAAACAATAACAAAGCATTTCCTCAAACATTAGATGACTCAACACTTGGATCTGATTCATTACCTTTTATTACTGCTATACAAAGAGACTAAGTCTCTTGGCATTTAAGAAACATTTTGCTTTTTTCCCGATTGATTTGAAGTCCTATGGAGGTTTTTTTTTTTGTTGCAAAAAGACTAACTAAATAGTGACAGATCATTGAGCTAAGCACCAGAATAGTGCAATCGTCTTACAAATCTTTAATAAACTGCTGTTTGTAGAAAATGCAACACCATGAAGGAATCATCAGAATCAAATGAAATTCGCAGCAAATGTCAATTATAGGATATTATGCAAATTAATAAAGTTTCAGAGCCATCGCGCGTGCGTGGCGCGCGCAGCGCCCTCTGAATTGATGCTGAAAGCGTATAAATAAAGTGCTGTAGCGGGACGTTGAAAATAGTCTATGATTATTTGTTAGTGGCAAACGTTTAGTGAGACCTGAGTATGCCTCCACGACGGAAGAATAAGAAATTCAAGCAACTTACGGAGTTTGAACGAGGGAGGATAATCGGCCTTCGAGAAGGAGGATTTTCCTATCGCGCAATAGCAGCTCGTATGCAGCGGAACAGTTCCACAGTGATGCGAGTTTGGAAGCAGTAGACCGACGAGCACCGAACAACTCGAAAAACAGGCACTGGACGACAGAAGGTGACGTCAGAGCGCGATGATCGACACCTGCTCCGCATGGCGGTGAATGATCGCACAGCTTCCTCCAGGCAGCTGGCAGCACATTGGTCTACTGCTACAGGTGTACAATTGTCGGCTTCGTCAATTCGTCGTCGTCTGCTGCGCCGTGGATTGCGTGCAAGGGTGCCATTATACAGGATTCCCCTCACGGCGAATCATCGACGGCTGCGTCGGCAGTGGGCTCTTGAGCACAGAGACTGGCGAGCTGATTGGCACCAAGTTGTCTTTTCAGATGAATCACGCTTCAATTTGTGGACCCATGAAGGCCGTGTTCGTGTTAGACGTTATGCCGGTCAACGCTGCCTTCCTGAGTGTATTATTGAACGACATAGTGGTCGAACACCCGGAGTTATGGTCTGGGGTGCGATTTCGTATCATGGACGATCCACTTTGATACGAATTGAGGGTAATCTCAATAGCAACAGATACGTCCGTGAAGTGCTACAGCCCGAAGTCGTTCCTTTCCTTCAAGGCATCCCTGGAGCTATCTTTCAGCAGGATAATGCACGCCCACATGTTGCGCGGACTGTTAGAGACTTCTGTTCAGCACAACGCATGCAACTTCTTCCTTGGCCTGCTTATTCGCCGGATATGTCGCCTATTGAGCACGTGTGGGATATGGTTGGTCGGCGTCTCACTCGTGATCCGCGTCCTGCAGTTTCCAAAGACGAACTTTGGTTGCGCATACAAGCGATATGGAATTCTCTTCCTCAAGCAGATATTCAACATCTGTTTGACTCCATGCCACGTCGTATAGCAGCACTTATTGCAGCGCGTGGTGGCTGCACCAAATACTGATTTCGGACGCTTAATTTGTTTCTTTTGTTTTGAAAATTTCATCATTTATTTGTATCAGTACAAGTCGTTTCTGCATTAAATTTCATTTGATTCTGATGATTCTTTCATGGTGTTGCATTTTCTACAAACAGCAGTTTAGTTTTGAAACCTTACAATAAATCTCACTGAATCATAAACTTGGTATTGGGTGATCCTTCAAGATTAGTTTTCAGCTATTTAAAATCAGAATTTTTTTATCATTTTAAAAATACGCTTAATAAAACTTGATTTTACAAAACGGCAATCATGATTTTAAAAAAGTATTGTCTTATCATGTTTTGATATTGTAATAATTCCTTTTTTGCATATTTTAATTTAAAAAGCGTATAATCCAGTGGTTTTACTAGAAGTGGTCTCTGTGGCATAATTATAAATAGTTCCTATAAATTGCATAATTCATCACTATGTCATTATAAATAAATAATAGTCGGTAAACATTGAATGAAACATTTTTAAAACTAAGTGTAAAGTTTTAACTCATACGGCTAACTGATCTCCTGAAAATTGCGGGGACATTGGCTAAGTGCAATTATCCTCTTAAAATTATTTTAATAAAATAAAACTGATTGTGTTCTAGTTCATAGAATGGTACGAAAAATGTCAAACAAAATATATTATTTTTATCCATAAGTTAACCATTAAAGTAGTGAGCAGTAATATATGTGCTTAGTTTTAACTTGTTTGAAAACAGTGAACTCTGTGACTCTTTATGTTTTTAAAGAGAGGTCTTATCAACCTTTAAAAATCTATCTTCTTTTTTAACGTTATGAGCCATCGATATAAACCTTTAGAAAACAGATTTTTTTTTAAATAGAAAATCACTGTTGTGTTCTCCTATAAGGAAATAGCGGAGAATCCCCTTTTGTTTTCTTACTGATTTTCATTCAGTGGAAAAGCTTTCAAGATAGGCGGTTTAACTAAATAAATCTATAAAACTATTTTCACAGCTATCAGAAAATCTATTAAGTAGCAATCAGTGTTTGAGTGATAACTGGTTTATTTGATAGTTTCCCGATAATGGAGAAAAGCATAATTAAATCTGCTTAGGATTCAAAGCACACACCTGACAATAATATTTACAGAATAGAAAATAAACATCAAAATCAATTATGTTTAGGCTGAAGTTAACAGAGTTTAGCCGAAAGACTAACCATACTCATTATGATAACTTATTCAAATTACTTTGGACTATAGCGAGTTTTAATTAGAGTTTAGAAAACCGAAAAGGTTCACGGAAAATTTTATTACTAAGAAATTATTGATGTTTATTACTCTAAAAATTCGATTTATTACTTTCTTAAGAGCTGAGGAACGTGATACTTTTTGCTGATGTATGCAACTGTAACGTTTGTTGATAATAATTGAGAAACTAGTCATTTTTTGCAGATGCAGGCAGTTGTAACGTTTGTTCATAATAATTGAGGAACGTGTCACTTTTAGCAGATGTCTGCAGTTGCAAATAATAACTGAAGAACGCTTCAGATTTTTGCAGATGTAGGAAGTTGTAACACCTGTTAATAATAAAATTTGTACATTTAAATGATTTTTAACCCACAGAGCAGTCGCCCTTACATATATTGGAATAGAAATTTTTCCTCAATTCACCTTTCTCATTCAGTACTGAGGAAGAAAACTGATCTGTTTGGCAGGAAAAACAACAAGTGAATAAATATCTTTTTGCGTTGTAAACGCTTAGTCTGCGTTTGTTTATTCGATTATGAATTCATATATATTTGAGCGCCATTTTAAAAAATAATACAAATATTTTAGATGAAATTATCCTCTTCAAAAGTTAAAATTAGCAAAATATCCAATAACAATTAATAATCAATCTTAACAATTTAAATTATGTAATTTAACTCTTACGTTAAATTTTCGCTATTGATCAATTTTTACATTTCTGTAGACATTTTTCTTAGATTTTAGGTTTATTTTATGTCTATTTTAAGATTGGATTTTAGGTTAAATTATGATTTAAGCTTTTTCTATGATTTCTTAATAAACTTGTGACAATCTCGTAATATTATCAGATTCTACAATATACTTGAAGCAACTGGGTATTAAAGACTTTGTTTTATCAGATAAGTTATTGATATGGTTATAGGTACCTTTTATAAGATTACAGATCTTTTTTTGCTAAAATTTTAAAGTAATAAATGTATATGGGTAGTAATTGTGTGCTTAAGAATTTCATACTGTACATCTTTCAGTTGTTATATTTTCTTATAATTAACTTTAAATTCTTGTATTGGTGAATATTTATTTAGGTAACATGATAAAATTCTTCAATCTAAATTGCACCAAAACAAGATATTTAAAAAGTGAAACCAAAAACAAGTGAGCGTAAAATACTTAATTACCTAAATGAAAAGGATGATAACATAATTTAGGGTGCGTAGCCTTTTTTAAAAGTGCTTAAAGGTGCTAATTTTCGATTTTTGTCTTTTAAAAACCCTAAAGGTGCTTTTTTCATTGGATGTTTTTAAAAAGTGCTTAATTTTCCCTTTTTCAAAATAGGATTTTTCCTTTACTATGTTTATTTTCGCTAATAATTATACAAAAAGACACTGTTCACATTGTTCTATTCAACGTTTTCATAATTCATTCTACCCCGATCTATTTCGGCGCATTTTCTGTCCGTAGCGTATGAAAACTCCATTCGTTTCACATGATTCAAAATTTTATGATTTTGTCAAAATTTGAATAATTGATTTGTCATAATTGTCAAAAACAATGCCAAAAGGTTTTTTTTTTTTGACATAATGGTCGAAACAAGACAAAACCGACCAATTGTCAAAAATTTTCCAACCCTGCCTAATTACATTTTTTTAAAGTGCTTAAAAATATCTTTTGAGTGCTTGAAAAGTAAATTTAAAATGTGCTTATTTTTTGTTGAATAATTTGGTTACGCACCCTGTAATTTTAATGGAACTATTTTGCCAGAAAAAATTCGTTGTAGTTCTGCTAGAATAACTCTTGCCATATATTTCCTCTCCTGATTAGTTGGTGACAATATTTCACGCGTTTTCAAAAACATTATTAAGTAAAGTAAATATCAACTTACAATTTATGTGTGAAGATTAAATAAGATGATTTAGAGTATTTTTAAATAAATTTTACTTCCAAATGCATCTTTCTGGTGGAAAATAATACTTTGGGAAAAAGCCTCTTAAGTTTTTAAAAGAGTAAAACATTATAAAAAAAGTAATTGTCTGAAAAGTTTTTAAAGTTAAACAAATATTTCAATACTTGAGTTACTTTATTATATATATTGCGAACGCATAGAATCTATACATTTGAAAATTGAATGTGAAAGTAAGGTGAATAAACTCATAAAATAAATCAAAATATTGATTTATTTAAAACTGCAAGTATAATTCCCATAAACACGTAAACTCAGTCCCAGATATATACTTAAGAAAATGAATTCTTTTTTTCTCATTGCAACGATAAAATTTGTTTAGAAGCTTTTCAGAGTATTCTATAAAATATATAAAAGAAAAATAGTTTATTGTGAAAGAGAAGTTTTTTTTAATGCGAAATGGAAAAGGTTTAAAGATATTCAGTTAAGCATTTCCTTTTTATGTGCTTACCTAAATTATTATTACAATAGCTTTTTCTCAAAACACGTTCATAAAAAAACTTTACTAACTTTGAATCATTTTTTTTAATAAAGGAGTATAATAGAGTCAAATTTTTGACTTCGAATTGTTTTCGAGATAAAAAGCAGACGCTTTTGGTTACTTTAATCTAATGATCAGATTTTCCCATTTGTGAATGTCACGGATAATGAATTGTTCATAAAATAAAAACAGAAGCTCTGTGTAACTTGAATGATCGGATTGTCACGTAAATAAATTTCACATATAATTGTGTTCAAAATACGAAAAGCTCTGTATAACTTTAATCTAATGATGGGATTTTCCAGTATATGAATTTCACGTATAGCGAATTGTTTGCAAAATAAAAACAGAAGCTCTGGATAACTTTAATCTAATGATAGGATTGTCACGTATGCGAATGTCACATATAATGAATTGTGAAAAGAAGGAAAAACCAGAAGCTCTCGACTTTTATTTAATGTAATTTAATCACATACTAATACGTTATGGTTCGAGGGATTAATCTTAAATATGTTCATTTGTACAGACGGTATCATAAATAATGAAATCAAGACACAAAATTTACTTTTACTGAATAAATATATTTTTTTTCACTGAATTTCAATTAATGGTTTTCATAAATATGGAGGGTAACCGTAATTTGGAAATTATAGTTCAAAAAATGCACTTGTACACAATGGCAAAACATGCTCATCTAACGAGAAATTCATGAAAAAGAAAATTTGGATTATTTTTTTTATATTTTTGAAATTATTAATTATCTTAATTTATTTGTTAATTTTTATATTCTTATATCATTCTGAACGAGGTAATTTTAGAAGACAAAATCAGAAATTTCAACTTAATCTATCGAATAATTCTTGCAAAATAAAATTTTAAAAATACGAATTTTTACAAAATTTCCTTACTCGGAAGATATTGAGGTCAATTTAGTCCAAAGTTTGAATTTTCTCGGCTAAAATTGCGCAGTTTAAAGGATGAAAAAAAATTGTACCTTACGAGTCAAAAATTGCTTTGTCAGATGAACTAGATAAAAAAATAACAAATCTAATAGTTGAAAAAAAACATTTTCAATGAAATTATCTTCATACAAACGAGTTTTACAATTAAGTTCACAAAAAGTTATATAATATTAAAGATATAGCAAATGCGCAAAATTAAGTCAAATTAGCAAGATGAGGTCCAACTTTCCACTACTCTCCTGACTATACTACCAGGACCATATTTTTCAGATTGTTGATATCCCTATTTTAAGAGTATTAATCAAACAAGGGCATGTTAATCCTGAGTTTTTGTATCTGATTTCGAAATTTAAAATATCTGCTTTAATCATCTGTTTTCATCAATTGGCATATTTTAGTTTAGAATCTGGAACCATTTAGATTATAGGCGAAGTGTTCTCTTTTTTTTATGTATACAAAAAGTATTTTACAATTATTGTAACATGTATAAAAACATGTATATTACATGTAATTTTATGTATTTTACAACGTAAATAAAAAATAAAGAGTTTCTATATCTGTTCAATTTAATTTTTTCTACGCCTATATAATACTTCAAAATTTAAGGGATTGATAAATGACAATAAAATTCTGAAGTATTCAATAATTTCTCTTTAAGAGAAAAATGTTTTTTCTTAAAGGTTAATTATCAGCACTGTAAGCAATATAATGTTAGCATTTCTTCTGAAAAGCGTCATTTAACCTTTTGAAGGAAAAAAAATTACTGTAAGATAGTTTTGCTGCAATGACATCAAAATCTCTTCTGGTATTTAAAACTTCGTCAAAAAGTAATTAGATAAAAAAAATCCATAACGCATGACAAATTTTCTTGGCAGCTTTCACTTGAAAGAAAGATGGCTGAAAATTAAATTATTGATGCTTAATAAAGCGCACATTGATTAAAAATAAATGACATTGGTTTTAAATTTTTTATGTAATTAAGTAATAAAATATATATAATTTAGGAATTTGAATGTGAAGCAACTTAGGTAAAATAAAATTATTTTGTATAAAATAATAATTAATTATTAAATAACGAAAATTATTAATAAAGTGCTTTCAATAGCACGAAATACTTTTAAAACAAAAATAAATTAATTAAAAATATTACTAATTTATTATTTAAATGTAAGTTTTTCTAAAAATTAATGTTTGCAATTTTTAGGGAGACTGAATTGTTTGTTTAAAAATAAACGTAGAAAATGTTTAATTAAGTTTAAAAATAAACTTAATTAAACATCTTTTAAACTATAGCTCATAGCATATAAATGTCATATATAAGGAAAAATGGGATAATACCAGGTAGTAAACACGCGAAGACTTGTTGGAGCTAAACTGTTCGACCTAAAAATTGTCAGATTCGTCATGTTTAGTTAAGAACAATATATCATTCCAAAAAAGTCACTAACGTACTACTTTTTAAAAAAAAAAATTTCTGGAAGAAGTCAAATCATCCGGTTTTCTCCTGTAGTCTGGCAAAACTGGGTACACATGTTTAATGTATGGGAAATACAAAAATACTAGATATTCAGAGAAAAAATAGCTGACAATTTTATATGGAAATTTACGAAAATTATGCATGCAGTTTGCATGCGATGTAGTCAATGCCGTACTGAAGAAGGGGAAAAAGAGGGGCAACTGTCCTGGAACTGAGGACTGCTGAAGGCCCGACCGAAATTGTTAACAAAGACTTTAGTGATTGTTAATCAGTTTTCTTTAAAGCGAATCTCAGAGAATTTTATTATATTTATATAAAAACTACGATTTTGTATCAAAAATTCTTCAAAATATGAAGAAAAAAAAAACTTTTTGTACTTTGAAAATGGGGGCTGCAATAAATTTTGATCTGGGTTCCAAAAAATCTATGTTCATCTTTGGATGTAATTGTCTTCGTCCTCCGCTGCACTTTGTAAGCATGAACTCTGAGATGTATGCGGACATTCTGGACAATGCTGCACTCCCAACTCCATGGCAATATTTCGGGGAAGGTCCAATTCTCTTCCAGCAGGATAACTGCTCCATTCACATAACGAGGCTTGCACAGACTTGGTTTGACGAAATCAGTGTTCAAAAACTGGACTGGTCATCTCAAAGCTCCGATCTGAATCCCATTGAACACATTTGGGATGAATTAGAGCGCAGATTACGTAGCCAGGCCAAATTGACCCTTCTCACTGTAAGCACTCACTTCAGCTGAGATGGAAGCCTGGAAGTCAATTCATATGGCCACCTATCAAAAACTGATGGAAAGTCTTCCCAGACGTATGCAGTCTGTCATCGATACGCAAGGAGGACCAACTTCAGATTAATATGTGACTCAGGACACTCTAAGTCCATACCACTGGTGGATACAATGCACTCCCTTAAAATGAACGAGTGAAAATAACTCAACTTGAGTGCTATTTAACTCTTTCATCTAGATAAAACCGGCCTTCTCATCTTGAGTTAAAATCACTCAAGTGAAAGAGTTATGTGGAAATAGCTCAATTTGAGGGAAAAAATTTCACTCAAACTTGAGTTATTTTCACTCGAGTTTAAGTGATTTTCAGTATTACCTGAGTGGATCGTTTTCACTCAAACTTAAGTGATTTTAACTCGTGTTTGAGCGATTTTCAGTATTTCAGTTTGTAAATTGCAGTCAAAATTTTTACTGTTAATATACAAAATGTTTGTATTTAGTGGTGACATCTATCGTAAGCGATAGAAAATACTATAATTTTTATTTAAAAAAATTCCGTTTGAAAGAAAGCCTTAGATAGGAATTTTTTTTATCATAACTTTCGTTGAATTTAAATACCGAATTAGATAGTATAGTACTTGTGAAAATTTTCACTGTGAGCATATGGACACTGTTTACCCTAAGATTCGCACTCGCTTCCCGTCTGCGGTGAGCTTGACCGATTAACCCTCTCGGCTACAGTCCTGTGTCAAGACAGGTACAAAGAACTAATTACTTTCAAGAGCTGGGTCTTGTTGGCGAGGATAAAGTTTTTATTTGTTAAATCAAATAAGGTGAAAACACAGTTAAAAAATTTTTTCAGAGTTAACAGTTTGAATAGCAAGATTTTATGGTTATCCAATTGTTTTGATTGTATACGGTAAAACAACAATTAAATGAATTATTACTTAAGAGTTTTTTTTATGAAAAATTCCTAACCACTGTAGATTTGAGTTTTTTTTTCTTTCCCCTAAGTTTTGTCATTTTTCTTTTAATTCAATTCTCCTTTCTTTTTGTCATTTAATTTTTAAAAGTAAGGAGCTCTAAACGAATTTTTAAAGTAAGCAGTTTTATAAATATTATGCTAATTTAGGTTCAATTGAAAATACTATGAGTTATTTTTTTTCGAACAAATTTATTCGTCTAATTTATAAAGCTTTATTTTCAAGCAATAAAAAAGGTATATTGTTTTAAATTGCCTAAATTGTTTTAAGAAATTTTTCTGAAACTAAGTGAAATTAATAAATTTTTGAAGAAGACGTTTGAAGCTAAAAAATCTGCATTAAATACCCTTTTTCAAACTCAATTTTGCAAACTCTTATGATATAAATTTTGTAAAATCCAAACTATATATTTGTTTTGATTAGAAAAAAATAAGTATAATTTTTGTTCTGTAATAATCCTAGCTTAGTATGAATTCGAATAAAAAAATTAACTAATTAACATTAACTACTTGACTTTACTTTAATATTGTTTTTACCATAAACTTTGCTCAAACATAGTTTTCTTAAGACAAGAAAATAAATAATAAAAATTAATGAAAACGACATTTTTAATAGAATTACTAAAATACAGAAATTTTAAATACCTAATTTTAGGCATATTTTAAACTAATTAAATTGTATCGCTTCTGAATTGTAAATAATTACAATTAAATCAAGTATGCATTTTATGAATTTTAACTATTATGAATATAGATAGTGTACGTTATTTCCGTTATCAACCTAATTGTACCGTTATTACCTAATTGTAAGAAATTAATATATAATCAAAAAGAAAGAAAGGAAAAAAACATTATAAAAATTTAATATACCAGCCAGGAAAGCAAGATTGAAGACATCAAACTCTTTCAATTTTACAACAATGCAAAGTAACTGCAGTTTTTCTGCAGATTCATCAGAAAGTATACTTCTGAAACAATGACTGCATAATTACTTCAAATTTACTGCAGAATGACAACGGATTTAAAGTTTCAGTTTTTTCCAAATTTATGATTTTAAAGTGACTGTGGTGTGGCTAAATCAAAAAGGGGGGTGACTAACATTAAGTCAAATTAAGATTTAATAAAATTTAGATACTAATTATGTAAAGGCCGAAAAAGTATAAGTGGTGAACAGTGGAAGTGGGTGCAAACATTAAGGTAAGCGCAACAAAGGAGCATGCTGAAAAAAAAAAGGAAGAGAAAACAACTTATACCGTAAAATTACTCACCAGACTCATAGTTAATGATGCAGAAAATCATAGTTTATTTGTAAAATAACATTTAAAAACAGGTAAAAATGCTTGGCAAACATGCCAACACCAGAAATCTCGGCCTAAGCCGCAAAAACTAAACAAAACTACAATTGAGAGAAAAACAACTGCTACTGACTATTTCTTCATTATGAAGATAGGGGAGAAAACTCTCGCCAAAAAAATTAAACTTTTGCGAATAACCATTCGGTTGGCTGGAGAAGGATCAGAGGGGCAAATCACAGAGCTGCAAATATTGGCCAACTGGCGAAATTAATTGTTAAGCTCCATGCCAAACATGAAGCGGGGTTGTCTAAAGTGGTGATACACCTGGTAAAGAATTTTGTGGAATGTTCTGGAACATTCTTGGCGCCATCATAAGATCAAAAGGGGCGCTTTGCAATTGATGCAAGCCGAAACGTGGGAAAGAGGACTTGCTGACATTCCTTCTCCATCCAACAATAGGGGTTTGCTGACTGGATATACATCTTGCTGTCAGCAAGTAACAAAAGGAGGAATCTTCTTTTAAAGGAAGAACATACATGCAGAGAAAGATTACTTTCCCAAGGTTACAAAACAAATTGAGGCTTAAAACTTAAATATTACATGAAATATATTGCAAAGAATTATTGAATACTGATAACTAAATAACATTAATTACAAGTGTAAAAAGAAGAAATTAAAAAACATACAATTAAAAGTTTATCACAAATTTAACAGTTACAATTATTTAAGCGTTTAATACATTATTAACAAAATAACAATTAACAAATGATTATTAAATTAGATGAATGATGATGATTACATAAATTAAGATGATTAGATAATTAAATTAGAATTAACAATGATTAGATAATGAAATTAGATAATTAAATTAAAATTAACAATTGATTTTATTTAATATGTAGTATACCATACTACATATATTCCCCCCAGATACGGAAAAAAAGGTGAAGCCTTTTTGTACAAAAACTAAATTCAGGACAGCAGGATCTGAAAATAAACAAATGCCAAAACAATTAATATATCCAATGCAATAATGGGAAGACAAAAATCAGAAGCTGGGAAAAAGGTAAAAATTTGCATCCAACAAAAATTAACAAAAAAAACTTGAATAAATACTTAATTGACAACACACAAATACACTACACTGAGAAAAAAAAAACTTGGTGAGATGTTAAGTTGTTTTCAATGAATAATGGCAACACAAAGTCTAAAAAAAATATATATATACACAAAAAAGGAAAAAGGTTTACAAAATTCATCTGAAAAGCAAAAGTATTAGTGCTTGAGAATGAAATTCGTGAAAAGTCACAATTTGGGAGGGAGTCCATGTCAAGAAGAACTAATCAAGTAAGACAGATAAAAATATGTACTGCTCCTGTAGCTGTGCACCTTGATCTCAAACAACACATCCAACCATTTAGCTGCTATTAATTTGACGAAATACCACAGTTCAGTGAATCCAGAAGTCAACCATATATGATGCACGGTGAACTATGAAACACCGACATTGAGTTGCCACTAATTTGACGAAAACACAGAGTTCAATGAAACCAGTAGGAGCACGATATGAGACTATGTGAACGAAGAAACATTGTCATTAAATAAGAGGCCAAGATTACCTCAGTATAAGACGGCAGGATCATGCCTCAGGAGCCGATAGTAGACAATACACACATCAGAAATACCCAGCAGGGGTCTGTCCAGACATCAGGGACGAAGACAGTTCGAGGTAGCAGATACACTGACCACTTCCAGATAAGGTCTGGCAAAGACAACTGGCAGAATCGCAGATGAGGGATAGCAACATCAGGGATGAAGACAGTACAAGGTAGCAGATACACTGACCACTTTCAGATAAAGTCTGTCAAAAGTCCAGATGAGGGGTACAGACATCAGGGATGAAGACAGTTCAAGGAAGCACCAGAAGACAGAGCCGAGCAGTACAGTTTGTGTCGTTGTAGTAAGTTCTGACTCATATGTTCATACAAATATTGAAAACAATTTATATTAGCTCAAACAAAGATATATGCATAAAAACAATACTTATAGACAAGTAAGTATAAACAAAAAATGAGAATAATGTACAATAAAAAATTTAGACTTTGTGTTAGACCAACAAGGTTTAGAACATGTCTCCAAAAAGGTTGCATGAAAATGCATATAAAAATGACACATAGAAGATTGGGATAAACCCATTACTTAAAATTAAATGCAGTATTAAAATTGCATTAAAGGTTATTTGTATAGTACCACATTCCAAAATAAACAAGGAAAACCTAATTGTATTCGAAAAAATCCAAAGTAATAATTAAAGTCACTTAAGTTACAAAATGTTTACATGAATAGTTGAGTGAAAACAAACTAAGAAAATAGGTAAAAAGTATTGCCCTGAGTTGATAAAAAATTTAACAAGAAAGTGATTAATTAATTAATGATTCTGAAACAAACGTTTCGATCACAACATTCCCAAAAAAAATCTTGTCAGGCCTGATAAGATGTCACATGTACGCCAGCGTAGCAGAGACATCCCAAAATTTTATGGGGGTTAGCAAGCAAAACATTAGCAAAATCACACAAACAGTTATTTGAATTAAACATGTGAACGAAGAAAATATCTAGTATTTTGTTGAGGTAATTTATTACTGGTAGCACACAGAGATGTTTTTCTATGCGGGGCTAACCTTAGACGGTTTGCATGAATTTTAAACACAGGAGCATTAGGATTAGATAAAAATTGGATACTAAAATTAACATCATTATGTTTTGTAATGATGGTGTATGGACCATTGAATTTGGGATTAAAAGAATCTTTGGATTTCAAATATACAATATCATTTACTTCGAATTTACGAAGTTTAGCTTTCCTTTCAAACTTACTGTTTTGATCAGTCTGATTCTGCCTTAAAGAAGTATAAGCATTACTATAATAATTATTTAGATCATTTAAAACCTGAGAAACATAAGAAGCTTGGTCTAAACTTATAAGTTTATTGTTAGAATTTTGGTATGTGTCAAAGAAAATACTCATTTCACGACCAAAATGAAGCATGTTAGGGCTATATCCTGTGGCAGGATGAATAGCACTATTATAGATTTGTTGGTGAATTAAGAGGGCAGATTGAATAGAAATTCCTTGTTCTCGCAAGGCAATCAATGAGGATTTTAAGGAAGTGTTTATTCTTTCTGAAACTGAGTTCAGTTGAGGGTGCCCTGAAGTGGTATGTATTACCTTAATACCTAGTTCAGAATTTATAGTATGAAACACTTCACAATTAAATTGAGTTCCAAGATCACTTAAAATCATGGTAACTCTACCAAACAATGACATATAATTTAACAAATGTTGGACCATAGTATTAGCAGTTAAGTTCCTTAAATGATATAATACAGTAAACTTACTGAAGTGATCAATAACAGTTAACACATGCCCAGTATCTTTAATAGGTCCAACAATATCAATACTAATAAAATCCCCAGGGCGAGTAGGTATGTACACATTTTTTAAGGGGGCTGGTTTGACAGAATAATGCTTGATGCGAATACATGCATCACAAGATAACACATAGTTTAACGTGTCAGCATAGTAGCCTTTCCAATAAAATCTTTTCGACAATAACTCAAAAGTTTTCTTGACACCTGTATGAGATACATGAGTAATTTCCAAAACCTTAGGTCTGAGAGACTTGGGCACAACTATTAAATCAGCATAATCATTCTTATTATATTCTTTATGAAACATGAGTAGCTTAGTATCAGGGGATATAAAATATTTATCAATAAATTTAGTGTTTAAGTTATTATCCTTTAATTTAGTAATGATATCATTAAGTTCTTGATCTTTGGTTTGATTGTCCTTAAATGTTTCATTAGATATTTCAAATTTAGGGTCAGTTTGAGTAACACACACTAACTCATTATTTTTAGGATCAGAAAAAGGTACAATTAGGGATTCAGTATTATCAAAATCATTAAAATTACAGTCTTCTCTTAAATCAGGATTTTGGCATCGACTAAAATAGTCAGCTAGAACATTACAAGAACCGGGTACATATTTAAAATCAAAAGTGTACTCACTTAATAAAAGAAGCCAACGCGTTATAATGTCAGCAGGTGAAGTAGATTTTTTGTAGTATTTAAGGGGTTTCGAATCAGATAGAACTGTGAATGATTTGTTGTATAAATAGTACTTGAATGCTGTTATACCCTTAACAATGGCGAGCAACTCCAACTTTATAGCAGGATAATTTTTCTCACCCTTATTTAATGATTTGCTAAAATAACCTACTGGATGAAAACCATCCTCATATTCTTGTAATAACACAGCAGAAACTGCCATTTTACTTGCATCAGTGTTTAAAAAGAATTTCTTAGAAAAGTCAGGTAATTTGACAAACGGCTTGTTAAAAAAAATATCCTGTAAGGATTTAAATGCATCTTGATGCTGTTGGGTCCATTTAAATGAAATATTCTTCTTCGTAAGATCAGTTAAAACACCAGTTAATTCTGCAAAGTTGGGTATCAATGAGCGATAAAATCCGCATAAACCTAGAAATCGTTTAACTTGTTTTACTGTTTTTGGAGCAGCAAAATTAGTGATTTTAGCAATATTAAATTCAACAGGTGAAATTATGTTTTTGGCAATACGAAAACCTAAATAATCTATTTCTTGTTCAAAAAATCTACATTTAGAGGGAGTAAGAGTTACATTATATTTACTTAAAATGTTTAACACAGCTTTAACTTTACCCATCATGTCATCAAATTCATTGGCACAGATGATAAAATCATCTTGGTAGGCATAAATATGCTCAATACCATGTGCTTTTAACTCATCAATAATTTTGTCAACGAAAGCTTGAAAGGTACTGGCACTAGTTTTGAGACTAAAAGGTAGTCGTTTGTTAGAATATGTACCAAAAGGTGTAGTAAATGTTAACACCTCCTGAAGTTCATCAGGTACCATTATTTGATTATAAGCACTTTTAAAATCTACTTTTGAATAATATTGAAATTGAGAAATATTGTTAATTAGAGTCGAAATCTTGGGAAGAGGGTACGTTGAATTTTCTATTATGGAATTAAGTAACCTAAAGTCTAAAGCAAGTCTATATTTGTTTTGATTAGAGGAGTCAGTATCTTTTTTCTTTACTAAAACCATGGGCGAAGCCCAGCTAGAAACATTTCTTTCAATAATATTAGCATTCATTAACTCAGTGAGTTCATTTTTTACAATATCCTGTAAAGCTTGTGGTATATCATAAGGTAAGGTTTTAATAGGGTTATTGGATTTTAACTTAATACTAGGTTCAACTAAATCGGTACAGCCAAGTGTGGCAACAGATTTTGAAAAACAAGCATAATTATTTAATAATATATCAGCAATAACATGTTTTTGAGATTCATTTAAATTATCAAGGTAAAAATCATTAATAGACAACTCTAATTTTCGTCTTTCAAGCATTTCAGGTGAAGCTTGAATCAAATTTACATACTCATTATTGACAATTTGGTTATCAAGATTATTTTTAACATCAAAATCACTAGAAATTGATCCAATTTTGCAAGACTTATTTAAATGAATTGGTGATGCACTTTTGTTATATATTAATACATGAAATGAACTTTGGGTTAAATTATGAACACTTGGATGCATCAATAAATCATTATGATTAATAAGGGGAGTAAACAAAATGTCATTATTTAAAAATTTGTCATTATCAGTACAGACATTGATGAAAACACTTTCATTAGGATCAATAACAACCTTATTAGTTAAATGAACATGTGATATTATATTTTGAACATTTTTCTGTTCAGACAAAGGTAAGGCAAAAGGTAATTTAAAAGAGTCAAAAATCAATTCATTATTCTTAGAATCTATAATTATGTTATATTTGGATATTATATCATATCCAATGATACCTTGAAAATGAGAAGTATTAAATTTAGATACAAAAAAATGATGCTTAAACTGACTATTACTGATTTTAAAAGAAATTTGAGCACACGATAAGAAATTAAGTTCAGAGTTTAATGTAGAAATTTTTACGTTTCTAGATAAATATTTAACTTTAGTTACTAATTTAATTTGGTCAAAAATATCTTTAGGCATTAATGAAATAGAAGCACCAGAATCAATTAAAAATGTGAACTTTTTATCACCAAACATTATATTAATAAGTGGCAAATTACATTTGTTTTCACTAAATAAATTAAACAAGGTTGTCTCATTAGACATTGGATTTAAGAAGTCAGATATTTTTGTTTTACCATCACCCATAGTGTGATTTAAATACTCAGAAGGTTGATCAGACTGATCAGAAACAGGGGTTCGTTTAGTTTGAAAAGGGACCACAGTTTGTCTACAATGTGGTCCCGACACTAGTTTAAATTGGGACGACCTTGATTTTGTGGTCTTCGGTTATTATTTGAACCACTACTTCGATTAGGATTTTGTCTAGAACCCTGCAAGTTCAAATATTGGTAACATCGAGCCATAATATGACCATTTCTCCCACAAAAATGACATACAATTTGTTGTCTTGGGTTGTTATTTTCGGTTCTCCTCACATTAGATGTTGATGTTGTGAATTGAGGACAATTTTTTAGACAATGGTCAGGAGATTTACATAAAGGACATAAATTGACTGCCTCTTGAACAATAGTAGTTAATTGTTTAATTTGATCCTTCAGCATTTCGATTTCAGAGCATTGGTCCATATTTTGGGTTTTATTAACAAAATTAACTGCAGCATTTGTATGTGGTGCAGAGCAGGAAGATATTATTTCTGCCTTGTTTACAATTGCCATGAAATCTGAAGGATCCTCAAAGGCTAGTTGAGTCTTTATGCTAGGAGATATAGCATTTAAGAATTGAATTGACTTAATTTTGTTTAATGCAGCTGCATCATTAATAAAAGCATATGCCTGATGGGCTGCTGACTCAAGTCTATGGGCAAAATTTCTTATCGTTTCATTATGAAACATGTTTAGATCATTAAATTCAGCAATAGCTGAGGCCTCATTTTTTGTTGCACAAAAGAAATTTTGAAGGATTTTTACTGCTTCCTCAAAAGAATTGAGGCTTAGGCAACTAGGAGAAGTTGCAAAAAAGGTAAGTGCAGAACCTTTTAATTTGGACTTAAGGAAAATAAGGGCTGCCTGATTATTCCATTTGTTAAGTGCCTTAAGTTCCCTTACTTGGGACAAAAACCAGTTTAAAGTACTGGGATCCCCATAAAATGGGTCAATATTAAAGTGATATTCTCTTGAAGTTGGAATAACCTCACTCTGAGGGTCTGCTTGCCTAGTCCTTGGCATAATTAAAATATTCAAATACCAAAAATTAAAAAAATGCTTAGATAAAAAAATTCAATTATCTACCCCTAAAATAAATTTATGAAAAACATGAAATAAAAAATAAAAAAACACCATCATAAAAGTGCACACTTAAAACATAAAAAAATGGAGACATAATCTAAACTATTCAAAAATTTCCTTTTCACCAATGATGCATCTCAAATAAAAACATTTAAAATAAATATAAAATAAACATAAGTACAATGATCGAATGAAAAGAGGTGCATCATTGAGTTTTCAGCATGTCAACTGTTGCAAACGCGGCACCAAATATTATGTGGTGTGGCTAAATCAAAAAGGGGGGTGACTAACATTAAGTCAAATTAAGATTTAATAAAATTTAGATACTAATTATGTAAAGGCCGAAAAAGTATAAGTGGTGAACAGTGGAAGTGGGTGCAAACATTAAGGTAAGCGCAACAAAGGAGCATGCTGAAAAAAAAAAGGAAGAGAAAACAACTTATACCGTAAAATTACTCACCAGACTCATAGTTAATGATGCAGAAAATCATAGTTTATTTGTAAAATAACATTTAAAAACAGGTAAAAATGCTTGGCAAACATGCCAACACCAGAAATCTCGGCCTAAGCCGCAAAAACTAAACAAAACTACAATTGAGAGAAAAACAACTGCTACTGACTATTTCTTCATTATGAAGATAGGGGAGAAAACTCTCGCCAAAAAAATTAAACTTTTGCGAATAACCATTTGGTTGGCTGGAGAAGGATCAGAGGGGCAAATCACAGAGCTGCAAATATTGGCCAACTGGCGAAATTAATTGTTAAGCTCCATGCCAAACATGAAGCGGGGTTGTCTAAAGTGGTGATACACCTGGTAAAGAATTTTGTGGAATGTTCTGGAACATTCTTGGCGCCATCATAAGATCAAAAGGGGCGCTTTGCAATTGATGCAAGCCGAAACGTGGGAAAGAGGACTTGCTGACATTCCTTCTCCATCCAACAATAGGGGTTTGCTGACTGGATATACATCTTGCTGTCAGCAAGTAACAAAAGGAGGAATCTTCTTTTAAAGGAAGAACATACATGCAGAGAAAGATTACTTTCCCAAGGTTACAAAACAAATTGAGGCTTAAAACTTAAATATTACATGAAATATATTGCAAAGAATTATTGAATACTGATAACTAAATAACATTAATTACAAGTGTAAAAAGAAGAAATTAAAAAACATACAATTAAAAGTTTATCACAAATTTAACAGTTACAATTATTTAAGCGTTTAATACATTATTAACAAAATAACAATTAACAAATGATTATTAAATTAGATGAATGATGATGATTACATAAATTAAGATGATTAGATAATTAAATTAGAATTAACAATGATTAGATAATGAAATTAGATAATTAAATTAAAATTAACAATTGATTTTATTTAATATGTAGTATACCATACTACAGTGACCTCACTTAAACTACAGTAGTTTTGCACAGAATAGCTAAAAGTTTCTTCGAAATAAATTACTGAGAAATTACTTCGCATTAGCTGCAAAATAACTGTAGTGTTTTTACAGTTAAGATTGCACTACAGAAAATTTTCAGTTAACTCTGGAAAAACTACGAAATTACTTCAGTTCTGTAGAAAAACTACAGTTTATCTTCATCTGGGACGTATATAAATTCAAATTGAACTATATCTCATAATAAATATTATTTTTAATTCCGCTCCTATTTTTTTACTATTAATCTATAACTATTGTAAAATTCTAGTTTATTTGCACTTTCAAATACTTTAATTATCATTGTACTTTTAATTAAATATTAATTCTGCATTTTAAATTTTGCCTCGAAAATTGACCTTGAAGAAAAGTGGTAAGAACTTTTATGCTATCAACAAAGGAAAAATAGTTTGTATAATGTGATAAATACTTTATGAAGTACGAAGATAGTATTAATTCTGAATTCCAATTAAATAAAAGCTAAAGACAGGATAAAAACAGAAAAATTCAAAATACTGCTTAATTTTTTTAAATATAATATTTTCCACTTTTTCTTTGAATGATATATTTATAATAAAATGCATTGAACATCTAAAGATTCTGATTTGAATCAATGGATGTTGCAAATGTGAACTTTCATAAATTAAAGACAGTCAACTTTATTAATAGAAAGCAATTTAAATAACAGCAATTATAGACTGTATGAACAATAATTTCGTAAATATCTTTTATAAAAAGAAGTATAGAATGATATGAAATTAATTATCCAGAAATGTTTTGTACCAAAATTATACATATTAAAAAAACTAAAACCTGGATATAAATTTATTATATTAAAATAAAATGTTGAAACTTTAACATGAATTCTGAAAAAATTCTAAAACTCTTATCAGATATAATATATTCCCACATGCTTTGACAAAGATTCTATCATGGAATCAGATTTTTTTTAATATTCCATAATCATCCACATTTAACACTTTCAATTTTAATAAATTTTTTTGACAAATATATTAAACTAGGAGGCTTCGCCCCCTGATCGCTGGCGCTCACCAACCCCCGGAACTGCTTTCACAGTTCATTTCGGATTACTTCGCAATCCAATGCTCGCTCATTGGATACGTTCTTAACGTCTAGTTTTTGCATACTTTTTTGAATACTGAAGTTCCGAAAACTTTTCACTGTAGAAAATTCTAAACCTGTACATTTCAATATTAATTTGAAATTGCAAACAGTTCACGTATTTTTCTTAATCACACTATTCTAAATTTTAGTTGTTGAGAAAAGTAACTGTTGTAAGTTTTATTTTGAAGTCTTTCCCACCAGAGGGCTAAGGCCATGTGTTGTGAAACAATATGAAATAGTAGTCCGCCACTAAACGCCGGATGTAAAGCATCGGCTTTGGTGAAGATAATTTTGTATTTTTAATTCTCTGAAGGGCGCCACCTTAATAATATGGAATTTGTAAAATAAATGTATATATTTTTGTTTGTTGATGAAGCCCATCATTTTGTATTTTCATCAGTGTTCAGAAGCAGAACAACTGTAAGTTTTTTATTTTATCACAAAAAAATAAAATGCATAAAAATTAAAGAAAAGAGTAAGAAAATGAGTATAGTCATAGAAAAAGTTATCCGAGGCAATTCTAAAGTATAAATTAAGGTAGTATTGTTAAGTTGAAGCACAATATTTTCAGTTTTGATGTCAACAATACAATTAAATTTTTCACAAAAACGATTGTTTCCATTGTTAAATTCAGTGTCAACAATTCAAATTTTTCTGAGGCAACTCTTAACCTCTAAATATTATTTTTTTATGTACGCATTTCTAAATGTCAGTATTCAACCACAAAACAACTTAAAGTCCTCAAATTTAGCATGAAGTTGAAAAATGTAATGAAAGAGGGTCATAGCAATAATGAAAGTAGAAGTAAAGTTAGAACTGTAAAATTAAAACAATATTTTTAATCAATGAGCCTAGTTCTTCAAAAAGCAGTTGCGGAAGTAGGTTGTTTATTTAAAACTTTTTATAGAATTTCTGTAAGAACACAATTGTTAATTTGGGCATTTGGCGATACAACACTTTTAGAATTGAAGGATTTGTTACGTCAAGCTCTCAGGTATCATAATTTTGATCTAATTGCGCTTCTATGTCATTTTGATTTATGTTGCTAAGTAAACTTTCAAAAAATTCTATGGCTGGCAACAGCATTTTTATTTTTTAAGTTGTTTATTTTTATTTCTTTTAGAGTTCGTTATTTTTTTAGCGAAATGTTTTTTAACCTAACAGAATTCTTTGCCGACTGTTTTCTCTATGAATGAAGAAAAGAAAAAAAATATTTAACTGTTGTGAAAAGAATCTTATTTAGTTATACAAAGTACTTCAGCCAAAATTTGGGAGCCACGTAAGAGAATTATATATTTTAGATCAGAAACACATCATTAAAAGGCAGAATGCTTTGGTGTTTTCAAAACAAAGCAAACGTTGCCACCGGCGGAAAAGAAATACAGTCAAAATTTGGGAGCCACGTAAGAGAATTATATATAATAGATGAATAGTATTTTATTAAAAAAAGCTAATTTAAATGGAATGTGTATATAACACATTCAAAATAAAAGTATTTTGAAAATAAAAGCAAAAAGGTATCGCTCGCACGCAATTAAATAATAAATAAATCACTCAAGTTTGAGCTAAAAGCACTCAAATATTGCTTAATAAATACCACTCAAGTTTGAGTAAACGTAAAGCAAGAATTTCGCTCAAATAAGAATGTATTTCACTCAAGTTGAGTTAAAAAAATTTAGCTCAACTTAACTAACAAGTTGAGTTTAACTTTTTTGAGTAGGGGAAATAACTCATTCATTTTAAGAGAGTGCAATATATATATATATATATATATATATATATATATATATATATATATATATATATATATATATATATATATATATATATATATATATATATATATATATATATATATATATATATATATATATATATATATATATATATATATATATATATATATATATAGATTATTCATACATTCATATTCATACATAAAATTATTTAATTCATTCTCATTATATAATTATATATTAATGAAGTAAATAAATATTTAAGTACCACCAAACAGCAAACAAATTATAGATTTGGAAACCCTTTTTTTTAAAATTAACAAAATTATTCACTCATTCAATAATAAACCGATTCATGGAATCACTGTTTTAATTGCACACAGATTTATGAAATCACTGATTCACTTGCACACCGATTCACTCCCTTTCTTTAGCTGCGTCAATAGTCTTTCATAACAACAACTCATAAAAGTATGAAATACCAGATAATAAAGTATATTGTTTAACTTTTTTTATTTATCAAATGTTTTTGGCGTGCGCAATATTGAAGGAAAAACTCATTCCAAATAACTGCTTTCCTAGTAATCGGCAATTAAGTGGTAAAGGTGATATTTTTAACTATGAATTCCGGCACAGAAAAAAAATTCAAAAATTTGGAACAAATATAGTACCTTTTTTCTTTCAAATTTAGTTCTATAATCCATTTTTTGTGAAATACTTTTCTATCGTAAATTTAATAAATGTTAAACCAAACTTTTTAGATTGGATTGTCGGACTTCAAAGAACATTTTTGAGAAGAATACTTACGAGTAAAACTCATGAAATAAAGCGAAATTCTTCAAAACTTCCTCACTATTAAATATTGGAACTTTAACACTTTTATTGAAAAAAAATCTAAAAAAGGCAAAAATATTGATTGGTCTATATTTGATGACTAGGTCTTAAGTCGACTTAAATAATGCAGTCTGTACTCACTCATTTACCAATAAATGTTATTGTCTAAAAAGGACAAATGACCTAAAACATGGACAACAATTATTTAAAATGCTCATTTTTTTTATCAGAAAACTGCATCCCTTTTACATATTTTTCTATTTAATATTGGAATATTAAATATGAAAATTTTTGTGAAGCATTCAGTAAAGTACTTGACGTATTAAAATTAATGATATGATTATTATTTCTTATAGATGTGGTTAAATATTTTTCTTAAAGTAGTAAAATGTAATGTGAAATAAAGATTTTAGTAAATGGCATGCTTTATAAATAAATTCAATAATGATATCTAGAAAATAATTTTTGTGTCAAACGTTCGATTTTTTTTAATTATGTCATTATGACATTTATTTACTTTTGCTTGATCTATGCTTGCAAAAAAAATTTACAGTTATTGTTGGAAAAATGGGCTGAAAAGTTTAAAGAGAAATAATGTTTTTGTAAGATGCAGTCAAAAATAAATAAAAAAGCAGAGCGTTTTTAACGTACTGTATGTTTTAATTATGCTTAATTGGAAAGTAAACATTCTACTCTTTTAGGGTTTAAATGTCAGAAATTTCATAATTTGGTGTTTACATCCTTAATACAAAGTAAAGATTAATTACCACAAATTGAACAATTTTCACATATTTGCATAAATTTTTAAACTTGACTCAATTTCAAAGGCAAATTAGTAAATTTTATAAATTTAAAATTCCTTGTTCATGCTAAACAAAAATAACAAATTTAGAATTCAAATGAGAAGTTCCAAAATGAGTGTGAAAAATAATCAAAAATCTACCGAATACATTGGTTTCAAAGCTTTTTTAAATAACGTATAAAACATTG
The DNA here is from genome assembly GCF_982258835.1 of Parasteatoda tepidariorum. NCBI lineage: Eukaryota > Metazoa > Arthropoda > Arachnida > Araneae > Theridiidae > Parasteatoda > Parasteatoda tepidariorum. The sequence goes on from NC_141757.1 coordinate 87,832,374, forward strand.
TAATCAAATATGTTGAGCACAGGATTTAACCTACATAGGCAATACCAAGGAAATGAATAATTATATAATATACGGACGTGCGAAGTTTAAGGATGACACGGCTTTTACAGAGAAATCTTCTTCAAAAATTCTCTAATTTGACACAAATAATACCCCTCCACCTCCAAGATATGAGAACATGGGTAAAAGGGACAGAAATTACCAAAATTCGGTTGAAAGGTTAAAAAGGAATTTTATTATAAACTTAACTCCCAGCATAATTGGACAGAGGACCTTATCATATGTGTGATAAAGGACTGGCAGAGAAAATCGAAACTCAAATAAAAGATATGATCACCTCTGACTGTTATGCAGGATTTATACAATCTAATCATGCTGAGAAGAAAAAAGTAGCTATTTCCCATTTTATTGAAGCACATTCAAAGGTTTGAAATCATTGCTAGTGACTTTACATACGAAGCACTTTTCTACAATAGCCCAAGCTTCTTAAATAGTGTTAATACAAAGAAATCGTTGTCTGATAGATACGTTGAAGATATTAACTTGCAAAAAGTTCAGTGCCACTACTGAGCATTGAGATGTAGCCTCGTCATCTATGAGGGAAAATACAAAACCTCTGAAAAATATACGCCTGGAAGGAGGGCCTCGGTACAAAAGCTTGAGTCATTGATTGAATCATCTTGGAAGATTAGAGGTTATTATGATAACCAAGCTCTTTAATACACCAATTCAGAGCACATTTCCCCCTTCGGGTTGAAGAGGTTATTGCATGCACCCCAACTCAATCTATGTATGAGCACGCGTCCTTTATAGGTAGTCAGATTAAATCGGCTTCGATCTGCAAAGTGCACTCATCATTTCTCCAGTTCTGGTGCTTCGAGCATTACAGAAAAAGCCGTCTCTGATAAGCATGTGATAAGACGTTAATACCGCACCCTGTACTGACATCACTTACAGACTGGCACAGTCTCCTGGTCACGATATAACAGGGTATCGTTTTCCGCAGCAGACTGTTACATGTAACTTGTGATTTTTCCAGGTATCTTATGCCTGTTCCTTCACATCTGTAAGGCAATATATCATCCAGCCTCAACGTGGCTAAAAATGGACGACTACTACTCATATTGAAACAGCAGCTCCTGTCACTTAGAATACGCTCTGAGCTAAGTGGGAAGATGCTGTGGGTGATCCCCAAACTTAGAAGCCACACTAGTCTCACTTCGACTTTCCTCCAACTTCCCAATTATTTGACCTCGTATGTAGACATCCAGATGTAGTCTACAAAATTCTTTGATGGACATATCATGCTGAGGTAATAACTTGATATCGTTCAAGCTAGTATATTGTGCTATAATTTCAATGTAAATTCTACGTGTACATGATTTATACCCTAAGTCACGCGGCATATACATACGTTTGCTGTATCGTACTTGACCAGCACCTCCTAAGGCTTTCAATAAACGAGATACCAGATCCCTTAATAGTCCGAAAGTTATGACATCTTTCTTATTTTTTCTTTGCTGCGCAGTTAAGTAGTCCAAAGGTGTGACATCTTTCTTATTTTCCTCGTTCTTACAGGACTACTAAAGTGATCCACATGAAGGTCAGCACTCCTCTAGGAGGTGTTGAACTGAGTCCAGTTGTTTTTATGATTAGTTTTTTCAGTCTTTCCTCCTTCTCACTTGGTTTTTCCACTGTTATGCTAGCTTTTCAGCTTCATCCTAAAATTTTGCACAAAAACATATTTTTACGCAAAGAAAATACCTAATAATAATAAATCCTACGTCAAAAAGTAAAGTATTTGTTTATAAAAAAATAGTGTGTGCGGTATTGGTGTTATAAAATCAAAAAATACCGTTTTTCTTAAATTTGTTTATTTATTTATCTATTTATTTATTTATTTATTTATTTATTGTAAACGCTTTTGAAAGTCGAAGATGTGTGTATGCTGTATGTTATACCGACTGTAAAAGATCATAAAGCTTGATAGATAAAGAATAATATTAGCTTACTATTTACATAATTATTTTTAAAATTTCAAGAAATGCAAAAACGAAAAAATAATTTTCTGGTAAATAGGAAAAAAAAGTCATTGGTATACAAATATTTGACTATAGCTACCACGTCTATAATATATTTCTGCATTTAGCTCTTGACTATATTAAGTGAATGCATTTTTTTTGAAAAAATATTTTAAGAGAAAAGGAAAATAAAAGATGGGATTATTTGTAAAAATTAAGCATTTTTTTCAGGATTACTAAAATAATAGTTATTGCTTTATGAAAAACTACAACAGTGCTAAAATTAATATCTTTTCAATTATTGAAAGCAATTTTTGTACTTTTGACAAATGTTGTTTGATTTCTACCAATGATTTTTTGAAGAAAAAGCAGGCAAATTAAAAAAACTGGTTAATTGAAATATGATAAACATAATCTGGCTTGCCTGAAATTGATCTCCTTATTATTAAAGAGGAAAATCAGGAACTTAGTTCATAATGCAACAGGGATAAGAAAAGTTCGTTTCTTCCCCAGGTCTGTTTCTGTGGTCTCATCTCAATCGATGCCTGGGAACATACAACCTACCTGAACCCGGCAACATCCTCCATGTAACCATGGTTACGTAACTCATCAAAAGCCAGCCTTCTGATACACAAAATAGTTACCTGGCGCCAACTTTACGAGCTTTGTGAAAAGGTTAGAACTTTTTCACTGCCAACTGGCACTTTCGGCGACGTGGGAAGGTTTTCTATCACTCTTAATATTCTGCTAAGTTGTAAAGAAGTTTATGTCTCAAAAAAATGCGTAATTGATGGGGGTGGAAGTTAAAGTTTCTTAAGAAAGAAATTTGCGTAATTTATGAGCGAAATAGTCAGTGGAAATGTAAAAGGGGAAATATGTAATGTTACTTTTCATTTCGCTAAAAATATGGAATTTAGTTTTGCGCACCACAATTGTTAAAATATTATATCTTTTGCTCAAGAATTTTTTTTTTGTTTTTGAGAAATTACTAATCGTGACTATAAGAGAAATCTGTTAGATTATTGGAATCTTATTTGAATTAAAATATAAAATCCATGAAAAGTAGTTAGAAAATTTTCATTCATATTCAAAAATTTATCAAGAATCGATTTTGTAAATTTTACGGATCCTGTTTCTGTGATTTAAATAACTGCAAATTTGAATTATTATTGCCTGAAAGTGAGCCGTGCTTGGGAGAGTTTGCCTTTAACCCAAAAAAAGACTCATGCTGTATTTCAAAACCATAAATTATTAAAATGCTAAATATTCTCTCTCTATGAAATTTTCTCTATTAGTAAAAATAGTAATTAAAAAGTATAAAAAATATATTGATTAAAAATTTTGCCTCAGAAAAATAATTGCTAAGTAAAGCTTTTTCGTCTAATGAATAAAAAAAATCCCGGCAAATTCTATCAAATTAACGTTTTAAGTGTTTGAATAACCCGTTTTGCCGCCAAACCGACCAAATCCTACAGAAGATGGTTGCAAAATCGGCCAATCTCCACATTCGTCCTGGGTTGATTTTCATCCAGGTTTAAGTTATTACTAATTGTTTAGAGCTTATTATATCTTCACCAGTGACTGTTTACCCAATATCTTAATTTAAGTTTCGTGTTTGGTTTTTATCGACTAGAAAACGTTTGTACACTCACTGTCTCCGATTAAATCAGGAAGGAAGAAAAGTGACCCAGCGTCATGGAAAACGGAAAAAAAGCTTTAATACAGTTCAATCGAATAAAATATTTTTCCTTTTCTTGCAGTACTAAAAATGCAGTAGTATTTACATTAAATTTAACGAAGTTTCAGTTTTGGTTTGTCACAAAACTCCATAGTGAGTTGCATATCACGCCAAATCCAAAATAAAAAAATTTATCTCCTTTCCGTTGAAGTGTCCCTGCCTACTTGTATGATGCTTTAAAACACACTGTCTTATTTTTCTGTAAACCGAAGAGTTTTGACGCTTCTCTCATTTTGGCTAAGTTTTGCACAAAATCAGCTTTCCCTAAATTTTTTATGCTGTGGCATGACCGGTTTTGCAAATGAATGATTCAATACATGGTCTCCCCTATGCAATTGAAAAAACAAAACAAAAAAACAGATAATTAGGGCTGAGGTGTGTTAGTGTGGATATATGGGGCTAAAGTTGATACCCTTATTAACCGTTTTTTAATGGTTAAATCTCCTCTTTGAAATATTGCAAATTGGCAGTACTGATGGATACTACCATTTGCAGTTGTATTATCGCACTGTGAATACTTAAGTAGAAATTCATAATGGAAAGTTTATAAGATGCAAAAGTAACTTTCAAATTTTCTCTTTGTTCTCTTTTTAACACATTTAATTTTCAGAATTTCAACTGAAGGTGATAATACATTATAAATGATACTGTTTTTTACCTATTTTAATATTAACTTTTGCTCTGTACAGTTTCAGTTATTCAGGATTAGGCATGAACAAACATATGTCTTTGTAGGGTTAGTGTAGGCGCATGATGGTGGGGCAAGTGGGAACAGCTTTAAGGGGATGTTTCCATTTGTAAGTCAGCAACTTTAGTCTTTTTTTCTTCATTTTTGATTCTGAATGATATCATATCTACCAGGGTTGTAAATTAAATAGTGGCAACTTAACCTTGAAACTCACAAAAGGGCGCACATGCGCAAATAGGATATGGGTGCGGTGAGGTGGCGCTGTTGTCGATGTGTAGAGTGCAAAAAACAGTCGATTTGCTTAGAAGGGTAGTTGTTGCGTGGCGTTAAAGTGAGGAGTTTCGTTTCCATCGCTCTAAAGCATGTTGTGAAAAGGCTTAATGACGAAAAAAGACGAGATGCTTGAATCCATCGTGCTACTGTCCTATATGGTAAAGCATTTGCTCCAAAGGCTTCCACTAATCCTCGATAGCATTCTGTTGCATTTTTTCCACGGGCAACCTCGATTGTAAGCCACGACAGCTGATCACCTTTTGAAAACATGCTTTAGAGCGATGGAAACGAAACTCCTCACTTCAACGCCACACAACAACTACCCTTACTAATCGACTTTTTTTTGCACTCTACACATCGACAACAGCCCCACCTCACAGCTCCCATATCTAATTTGCGCATGCCCGTCCTTCTGTGAGTTTAAAGGTTAAGTTGCCACTATTTAATTTACAACCCTCGTATATAAATAAATTGAAACTTTTAGACAATACTGACTCAATAAGAGTTAATAAGCTTGTGCTAGTAAAGCTTTTCTTTCTTGTAAGAAAAAGATAAAGAGAATTATGCATTATGTTAAGTGTTATGCATTATACTCGCAAAGTGGAAGTTGCTTATAGGTTTATGGTTTAAGATATTCCTTTCTTAGGAGAAAAGTATAAATCGAGTTCCTCAGATTACAAATCACTCATTTTACCAGAAAAAAAACATTTCTCAAATTTCAGGAGAAAAAATAGCTACCAAACTTCCTTCAGTGACAGGTAGAACTGCATCTCAATCCACATTTATAGTTGACATTTCAATTTTTCGATAAAATAAAAATTTAACATATTTATCAAATGACTTAAATTGAATAATGCTTCTCAAATATACTGTCTTGAGTTAAAAATGTCGTCTTCAGTATAGTTAAAGCCCCTTTTGCAGATTATTATTTTAATTAATATATGTCAACAATCATTAATATATGTCATAAATATGTAATTAACATATTAATGCATGCCAATGAGGCTTAAATTGAAATTAATTTCATTTTGGCTTGTATGTACTTTTCTGAGTTGTAGTAAATGACTGGTTAAGAAGTTATCAAGATTTTCCACATTAGTCCCACTGTTTGCCCATACTACTTGGGGCTAGTGTGGATAAAACCAACTTTAAAAAAAAAATATGGAAAAATGAACTTTTTAAATCCAGATATAAACCAGAGCGCGTCCAAATTATAGTTAAAAAAGTACATCACGGGGTTATAAAAAAAATATTAAGGTTTTTGGACAAATTTGCAAAAAAATCCACTCTATTTCCCTCTTCCGATCTGAAATAGGAATATAATTAATTGTTTTAATTGCATTTCATTTTTTTTCGCTTTAAGGATGTGAATTTATGAGATCATCACAAAGTTAATTTCCAAAGAAATATAATTTCAAAAATAATTAGAACGTTTAAAAAAACTTTTAAATAGTAAATAAACGTTTTGCCTTTCATAAAAAAGTTACCATCCAATTACAATATTTACATTCAAATTATTTTTGATCTTGTATGAATTGACATAATTTTCGTAACAAAACTTTTTAAAAATTTTAATAGAAATTAAATTTTATTAATTACTTAACAAAGTCATTAAAATCAGTTATATAACTTCTAATAAATTAATCCTTCCCTATTTTAAATTACTTCAAACTTAAGTTTTTGAGTATTAAAAAATCTATATTAAAAAATGACGATACAAAATATCAATTGAATTAATTTATTTAATGTAATCTCTTTTATGAAATATTTTTATAAGCATACAAATAATTAATTTATATACATGCGTTACATTCATAGAAAAGTTTTCTCACTAATTACATTTAGTAATGAGATTCATTGAAAGATAAAAAAAATGTAAAAACTTACGCTGTGTTTTATTTCCGCTTTATTTCCAGGGTAAATAAGACACGTTATTCTAATTAAAGATGAAAGGAAATGCTTTTTATTGCGTTTTTGGTACGCAAAATGTGAAGAAAAGCAGTTCATTATTATTTTCTATAACTCATTTGGTCTCAAAACAAATTATTATTACATCAAATTTCAAAAATATAATTACTTAGTAACAGATATTAGAAAAATAATTATGCTATTGATATTTTAAAGCAATGGAAATTAAATAACATGCTTAAACAAGTAACTTTGGTGCAAATCCTTTAAGGTCATCTTTTACTTTTTGATAATAGAATGTTGAATATGGCAAACACGAATGATAGAGAAATTAAATAGATTGAATTTTTCTTTTGGGGGGGGGGGGATTCACAAAATGGTCAAGACGTTATTGATTGAATAGATATATTCCAAATGAAATGTTCTTTTTTATTCTAGCTTTAATTTTCCGGTTTTTTTTCGGTTTTAATATTTTCATTTCCACCTTAATCAGTAATGATTTGTTAGATTTCGTTAATGCTACTTTTCTTGTGATACCTAATGCGCATGCATACATTTACGACTTCGATTTCAATAAGGATTCTGTAATAATTATAACGGCCAACCTTACAGAATAACTTGTACTTAGCAACGAGGTAAATATACCGGGGTACTGTAATTAACACTATATTTATAATACTTATGAAAATAGCAACGGTTTTATAAATCGTGTTCAACTGCACTTTTGAGAGTTTTTATTTAATCCTTTTTCTATATATATATTGAGAGTGATTCATAATAGAATTAGAAATACAATAAAAAAAAACAGAAAACAAAATTGCCGGAATTCCTGCAATTCCATCAATGCAAAAATCTTTTAATACCTCAGAAGAAAAACATATAAGTTATTCTCAAAAATAGCCTTATTAAAAGTAACGCAAATATTTGATGTATTTTATATTCATACAATGCAGACAAAAACTATAATATAAGCAATTACGAGAATCTTGATACAAGTCCAAGGTATAAAGGTTTTTGGTCTTTCCGGCTATTTCATTGCTTAAAATACCAGACATTTATCAATGTTTCCGGATAGTGTCAAAGCTGCCCATGTGAAAAAAAGAGAAGAAAATAGGAAGAACTACGAAGGTTTCTAGACTATTAATTCGGATTTAATTTTCCTCCCGGTTACTCTTACTTGAAATACTATTTCGTTTTAATCCAGTTATCAACAGAAGCTTTGCTTTTTAAGAAGTTAGCTTTTAGTAATGTATATATACAGATAAATACTAGGGGCTAAGACCCCTGTTCGCTGTCGCTCACCAGCTCCGATGATTGCCTCGCAATAGTTGTTCTACTAAAGTTAAACAGAAAACAGTTTTTCTACTAAAGTTGAAATTATTCACTTAACATATGTGTACTAAAATGAATTCCGTTTGCTCACGTTTGCGCCTCCATTTCCCACGTGCAAATATTAGTATTACCAATTATCTATTTTTTTTTTGTATATATATATATCCGTCATTGAACAGACGACCCAATTTTGGGTTTACGACTACTGATATTCAGCTCCGTAGCCTTGGAATTTTGAACCAATCTAGAAAACAAGGAAGCTCCTTGATCAGTTCCCCCAAGCTTTCTGATTAATAATAGAAAGGTAAAAATTATTGAGAAATTGTTCTTCAAATATTTGGCGTGTTTTGTTTCAAAAAGATTTACCAATGTTCTGGGTAGTTTTTTGAAGCTCTTCTGCCTTTTTCTTAGGGAAATTTTGCTTCTTATTTGCTACTGGAAAAATGGCGTCCGACTCTGCCAATGATTACGATAAAACGAAATGAAAACATAATAAATAAATACCTGATATTTTCAGGGTCCGCTAGAGAGCGTACTCAAGCGCTGTGATAGCGAATACTTTAGTTTTAAAAATTTTTATTAATTTTATGCTGATGACAACCAAAACAATATGGAAATGAATGAGGAAAAACTGGATCCTAACGTGATTTTCCGGCCATTTAAATATATATATATATATAAATATATATATATATATATATATATATATATATATATAAATATATATATATATATATATATATATATATATATATATATATATATATATATATATATATATAAATGCAAGAAAACACGAAGAAAGTTAAGAAAAACAATATCAGAAAGCACTCTTTTTTGCGGATATAATCGTTTGGGCTGATGAAAAGATATCTTTTTTTTCCCGGTTTTTTTTAAATGAAATTTCTTTTTTTTTAAATTATTATTATTTTAAACTGTTGTTTGCTATTTTTTTACTTATTACTCCCCCCCCCTTTTTTTCATATGTCTATATTTCTCTTTGCTTTATCTTCATTTTGAATGTGTACATGCAAATCAGGGTTGCTTTAAATACTAGTTCTATAGTTCGTAATCATTATTTTTAGTTAATGTTTGACATAGTGAGTTGCTGTTAGTCAAGAATGCTTTTAAGAAGACGAAAAAATCATTATCAACTGACTTTGAACGTAGTCATGTAATAGGGCAGCAGGAAGGTGGATTTTCCTTCCACGGTATTGCAGAAAGACCAGAGAGAAATGTATCCAATGTGCATGATTTGATTTTATGTCCGTTGTTGAACAGCGACCCAATTTTAAGTTTATAACTACTAATGTTTAACTCCGTAGCCTTGTAATTTTGAACCCAATCCAGAAGACAAGAAAATTCCAGTATCAAGTATTGAGAGAAATTTGCCGAAGACTTTTTGATGGAACTAACACACATATGCGTTACATGGAGAGGAAAACCACGAAACCCTACCACGGTTCGCCTGATAGCAAGGGGACTCTAACCCATGATCTGTCTACCACTGAGGATATTTTACGAAAGCACTGTGGTCGGTGCGGTCGAACCCGGTTTACGTCATTGGAAGGCGAACGCTTTATCCCCTACGCCACCACTTCTTTAACTGTGCATGATTGTTGGCAGCAGTGGTCAAGGGAAGGTACTACTTCAGAAAGACAGTGCTCTGGGAAGCAACGTGGCACTATTAAGAGGGAACCTCGACATTAAACTATCATAGGTAAAGGCGCATGTAGGGATTAGGGGCAACGAGGAGGCGGGCGGTAGAGCTAAAAAGGCCATCAGATCATGATCCCAAGAACTCCATCATCCAGATGAAATCGATTTTCAAATGTCTTATTCTTGCATAGTGGAGACGAGAATGGAACAATAGTGAGAAGGGTCATCAAGCATTTATTTTTTTCAAATATCCTTCCATCAAACTGCTGCAGGTCAACTTCTATTTAAACCAATTTTTGATTATTAAAATTATTTCAATTATTAAACCAATTTTGATCTGGTGCTTGGAGAATACCAACACAATTTTTTTAACATAGACGCAGCAGGCCAACACTGTGGTCAAATACAAACTATAGAGCATCTGATTATAAATACAGTCCACACTTCTTGACACTTCGGGGAAGACCACCGTGTACAGGGTAAGGCTGTGGCACACCGTATTCCTCCTGTCTCAGAATTCCAAGCTGCAGTTGGCACTGCTGTGACACAATCATCTGTTACAGATCAGCTACTTCAAGTACAGCTCCGAGTGAGACGCTCTGTAGCCTGCATTCCATTCACTTCAAACCACTGCCGTTAGCAACGTGAGTGATCTCGAGTTAAAGCTTACTGGAGTACAGTGATTTCTGATGAAAGTCGGTTCTGCCTTGATGTCAGTGGTAGCCGTATATGATTCGAAGGAGGCTAGGCGAGCTCCTGCTACCGACCTGTCTTTGGCCTAGACACATTGGACCTACACCTTGGAGTTATGGTCTGGAGAGCAATTTCCTATGACATCAGGAGAATTCTCGTGGTTATTTCATGCACCTTGACTGCAAATTTGTATGTCAACCTGGTGATTTAACCTGTTTTGTTACTATTTATGAGCAGCATTCAAGGGGTGATATGGAACAGGATAACGTTCGCTCCCATACTGCTGTTGTAACCAAACATGCTGTAGAGAATGTCGAAATGTTGTGTTGGCCTTCTAGATCACCAGATCTTTCACCAATCATACACGTATGGGACATCATTGGACGACAACTTCAGCGTCATCTACTACCAGCATTAACTATCCCCGTCTTGACTGATTAAGTACAATAGGTATGGAACTCCATCCCACAAAATGACATACGGCATTTGTATGACACAATACAAACCCGTTTGCATGCTTTCATTAAAAATTTAGATGGTTACACCGGTTATTAATGTAGCAGTATTTGCGAAATGGTTTTTCTCTTAAGTGCATTAACCTGTGATCTTGAAGCTTTAATCATTTAAATATGTTACTTAAACAAACGCATTGGCGAAATTTCATTAATCTACCATATTTGTCTCTTGGTAATGGGATTTTTATTCCATCAGTGTATATATACCTCTTAAAAACTTTTCTTCCTTTTTTTTAAAAAAAGTTCAATCAAGTCAGTACTTTTTTCTGTCGATCAAAATAAAATAAGATCTAAACAATGTAATAATCTTTCCAAAACCTTAAGTTCATACTAAATTTTGTGGAAAATAAACTTCGTGATACATAGGATGATAAAACAATATCTATAACTGGTAATTTTAACAGACATGTCAAATATATTTTACACCTTATCCATGTTTTATCTGTCAGGTATAAAATCCTTATTTATTGTTCAAACATTTCACGCTCTATGATGCTTTTTATGATAGTATGTTTACTTTAGTACGTGATATGAAAGAAGTTCTATGTTATAACTCAAAGCGCATTTTTTTTTTTTCACAAAAAGTATAAAAACTTTGATTTTTATTTTTTTTTCTCAACAACATCATGCATTGTCTTAAAAGTATTGTAGCAAACATAAATATTGTTTTTAAGATAAGAGTACTTGACTTATAAGAGCAAAATGGATTTTAAAATAATCAGGTAAAAAGATATACCATCACTAGCAATAATTTCAGTTGCAGTTTATAATGTATGGTAATTATTAAAATAATTGAAGTAAACGGTTTAACTCATTATGATGTAATTTATTCAAATTTCATTTTTATCAGTTTTTTTACACAAATTAGAGTCAATAAATCTCCTTTTCTCTCTTTATTTTTCCAAACTGACTTTAATGAATAATACCTCTTTTTAATATTAAAAAATATATATAGTTTAGCAGAAATTTGTTATTTTTTAATAACAAATTTCTGCTAAATTATATATATTTTTTAAATTGTATATACTTTTATATATTATTTTTTAAATTATTTTTAAATTATATATATATTTGCAAAATTATATATATTGTGAGAAACCAGAATAAAATTAGATCCAACAAGAAAAAAATTACATATATTAAATTTTTACATTTAGTATTATTTGTAAGCAAATTTTTGAATTGTAAGGCGTACACTTTTTTAATGACATTTTAAAAAAATGCACGTCTTTATGGCAAAATACAAAATTTGAGTGAAATCGTTAATGATGTGTCGTTAATGATTATTTTCGGTAACTACAATTAATTAATTCTTGCAATTTATACAAACTGAACTGAAAAAACGATTTATAGATTGTTTACTTTTTTTCTCACTCCATATGAAGAACGGCTATTCAGCTAGTATATAATTTGATAAACAAACAGCGCAACAAGTTAAGTATGCATTAAGTATACTTGTATTTATAGCTTGTCTTAGATATTCAAATTTAATTCAATAAAAATATTTTCATGGTACTTACATGCGAATTTCCTAGTAGATAATTCTTCAAACTGCTTGGTGGATGCTTTGTATTTTATTTTTTAGTAGATGACCTTTAAATAATAAATTACTTTATTTTTAAAGCTTCAATAATATCTATCTATAAATATTGAATCTAACGAAAACAAAATTCCGGTTACTTGCTTTTTCTTCAAATGTTTCATACTTTCCTTTCGTGAATTGCGTTTATTTTAAGCGTTTTTATTAAAACTTAAACGCAGACGAAAAAAAAATAGTATCGAGTCAATGAAATTTGAAGAAAAAGAAGACTAAAATTAAGACATATTAAGGAAATATTTCCTGATACTAAATATTGTACTCATATTTAAGAGTCAAAATGTTTCAAAATTTATTTCAAAATCTTTGCTTCTCTTCTACATGAAAAAAAGAGATAAATTTTTTTTATGTGCATATATAGCAACGTATTGCTTTTAATTATGGAATACTTTAAATTATTTTGGTACGGTAAAAAAATTAATCCGGATATTACTAATCGTAGCCAGCAATATATTAATTGTAATAACCACGTTTTTTGTATAAACGTGATTGTACATAATGCAGTTCAATCATATTCATTTAACACTATTAATTAACAACTAAATTTTGTAATTATCAATTACAAGTAATAGTTAGTTTTTTCCCCTTTGTTTTTGGTTATTAATGTGAACTAAATGCTGACGAAAACGGTTATATGAACTAAGTCAAAAATAAATTATAAAAGTAGATAAAGACTAAAATATTTCAAAGCACTAATCTATGAAAACGATTCCGTTCTCCAAGGGGCCAAAATAATTAATAAATTATTTTATAGCATTTCTTTTTTTATAATATGAAAATAAAAAACTGAAAAATACTTTTTTTTACTGTCTAGTGTAAATATAATAAATTATGCAAATTAACATATCAATATTATATGCATAAGAATTTTGGAAAACATTAGTAATATCTGCAAATTGTGAATAACAGCCACAATTAATAATAAATGCGGTGATTATTAGTATAGAAGAAAAATAATTATGCATAAATTAACATGGCATTATTTACGGTTTGTTATTTTCAATTCCCAAATACAACAAGTAATTACAGACTATTATATATAACCATTGGTTATTAACAATAATTACAGGTTATAATTAATAAATAATTATTACTATGAATAATTGCTAAGCTGTGATAGCTCAGTGGTTAAGGTCCTAAACAGTCATTGTGAGGCATTGGGGTTCGCGTCTTAATGTCTCTTCGAACAGACGTTTCACCCAGCTTCACTGCTTACGATCACCCAGCTCAAGGCGATGGGTACCAACTTTTCTGGAAAGCAAAGGTGACATTGCAAAGGTGACATTGCAAAGGTGAAACATTGTTCCTAACGTGCCATTAGTCACAAAATTATGGAGCGAAATACTTAAGAAATGCCTTTTTATGAATGGTTATCATAAATGTTTTAGAAATTAGATAATTGTGATGAATTATCAAATATTATCCACTCCCCCCGTTTATTTATGTTAATATCATAATTTTTTTTATTAATTATGATGATGATTATTAATCTTGATAATCATCAAATAATCCCTCCAAATAATCCATCAAAACTCTAGCCCATACACTTTAGTCATTGAGTTAACCAGACGTAAAATAATCAGGTCTTCTTTTCATATTAGAAGATAGGTAAAAGAAAGACATCAGGTTATTACTTTTGTATTACAGAAAGTCGCAACACCAAATGTCACCTGTCAATTTCAGAAGCCTTCATATCGTCCAAAATAAATCGCTCGTGAAAAGAATAATGTTTTCTTTCATCCCCGAAACACCCACTATTAAAGTACAAGTTATTTCTTCTAGAAAAGACTTACTGCTACTATTTAATTCAAGCATAAAATTTTGATATCCATTACCATTTAGTTTAATGGAACTTTTAGAGTATGGTTAAAAATATCAGTTTTGGATTTTTATAAAAAGGAGGGAAAAAATAAAAAATGAAGGATTTTGGACTTAAAAGACTTTCCCATAACTTCAGTAATAAAAAAATTATGTATTATTATCATCATTCTTTTTCAATTATTTGCTTCTATAATAATTATAATAATAATAATAATAACGTGTGGGTTTTTTTACTCCTTAATCATTGGAAAAATAAATTTCTTCAAAAAAGTCTATATATTACCTAAAATATTGGTTAGTAAAGGTAAAAATAAAAAATAAAGGCATAAATAAAGGTAAAAGGTAAAATATTACATTAATTATAAGAAATCTCTTCAAAAGTTTTCGAGCTTTTTTTCAAAAAAAAAATGACTGTCGATTCGAAAAATCAATCATAGGAAAACAGAAATAAATAAATAGTTAGCTGGGATCTGCGTGAGGTATTAGAGGATTTTCTTCATCCATCTTTACAATTAGTTGCAAAGATTGACAATGGATAGCGCTCCTACGAAATATAATTATAAAACACGTTTAGTACACAATTTTAAAGTAAGCACTGTTTTAACTAACTTGGCGTAATCTGATAAAACTAAACTAACAGACTTCTGTACCAATATTTCAGTGTAAATGTTTCAACATGCAGCAAGAAGTATTATTATTATTATTTTGTCAACACAGCTATCTTTTATCGAACTTTTTAGCGAATTTTGAAACTTACTTTAAATTACGGAAATAGATTCTGAAACGTTATTTTACGCTCTATAAACATTTAGAAAATCCAGTTGGGAAAAGGTTTAAGGCAATATTTCTTTTTAAATGTTTTAGATACGTTTAAACATTCTTTACTTTTTCCTCGGCAGATGGTCTATTTCACGAGCATGATTTTTAAAGTTGTCACACGTTTTGACATCAGACACCCAGTCAGCCTAATCCTCATAAATTTCCTCTATTATTTTAGATCTAATATTAAAAATCCTCTAATATTTCAGAGGGCGGTTTGCGTGATGTGTAGGCTCTCTGGTTGAAGAATATTAATTTGACCAACGTTCTCTCTAAACAGAAAAAAAATGACCATTCGAAATGACCATTCGAAAACTCACTTTTTTACCTATCCAATTTAATATTCTTAGAGCAAAATTCCTTCGTAGATATATATTCTCTGGCAGAAATATTCTTTGAAACTAATTGGAAAGGTAGAGAGGTGAGTTTTTTAACTGTTATATCAGAAATTTTACTACCAAATTTTTCGTTCAGGGAGGACGCTTGTCAATTTAAGAATATACACGAAATAAGAAAACATCTCCCAACTCCATATTATAATGACTTAAAATATAAACAGCTTTTGAAAAAGATCTGTTTAAATGCCTTTTCTCTGAAGTTGTTGAATTCTAATAAAATTCTAATTTCATTTCAGTAATTTTTTTACATATGATTTTAATAAATTTGAATGGGCTACAGTTTTCTAAAGAATAGTTTCAGCCATGGTTCAGTATGCTTTGCTAACTTAATAAATTTCTGTCTGTGTGTCATGAGTTTTTAATCAGCCTGTGTTCTAAGTAGAATTATGGCCTCTGGTGATATTTTATTCCTTTTAAAGAGTTTGACGGAGCTAAATAGAACCTAGATTCTTGTTTAATCAACTTTTGAAAACGTTACTTTATTTAAAGAGTAATTAGATGAAAAAAAGGAATTTTTTATTAAAATTATGCTGTCTCATTCATTAACAAGTGAAATTTTAATTCAATCTCGAGGCATGTAAATTTAATTAAACTAGATTTTTACAGCAATTAAAACCTATTTCAAAGTTTATTCCATTTGTTTCTGGCAGCAAACGTCAAGACTAGTTTCACATAACTATGAAATTTAAATTATTCTTTCATAATTTAAAACTGTCATATATTAAAAAAGTTGTTTGCCAGAGAAATCTTCTGGCTAAAAGAATTATGAACCGATAAATTTGAAGCTTACTCTTAGTTTTTTTTTTATTAACGAATGAAATTAATTTAAATTCTTATTTAACATTCGATTATTTAAGTGAATTCACTTAAACCACAGTGAAAAAATATTTCACAGTATTTAACCAATGAAAAATCAGCCTGTGCCACCTGTTTGAAAAATAAAAACAGCCAAGTATTACACTGGAAATTTTTTTTTTTTTTTTTTTTTTGCATTAATGCAAATACTTGATCTTGTCTAATTCGGGTGTGGAGATTCGAAATCTAAAATTATTTTTGTTCCTAAAGCAACAGATTTTTTTAGATTACATTTTAAGTCTATTATTTGTCGAAATGCACAAGTTTAAAAACGTCATATATAACAGGGGATCGCATAAATGTTGTAACAAACTCCAAGGGTAGTTAAGGCACATAATTAGAATTAAAATTGCATAGACGCCCATGCCCGGAAATGTCATCGTACATGGCTGGGGCTGTTCCGTGTTATGACATGGTCAGAAACCCATAACGAGGCAATTCATGAGAGGGGAAATACCTCTAGTAGCATATGATGACACTTCTGGTCAGAGGTTCCGAGGAAATTTTTATCCTGATGATGTGCTCTAAATCCCTTAAAAGTTTGTCGTAACATTTATGTGACTCCCTGTTACTTATAACATTCTTAAACTAGCCTATTTTGGCAAAAAATAGGCAAAAAATGTCATTTAAGAAAATAATTGTATTTTGTCAGAGAGAAGCCGATTGCAGATTTGAAATCATCAGCAACACAAAAGTATCGCTGTTTTTAAAAATGTGTACCTCAGCTCAGATCGTAATCAGCGATACGGGAGTATCACTGATTAAGATCTGTAAAAAGAATTTTTGCAACATTAAAAAAAAAATTCGCCATCGTTTTCCATTATACACGTCTTATTTGATTTTCCACAGACTAGTGCTATGTTAGTTTACAAATATGTTTGAATATCTGCATGGATTTATTTTATTAGCTGCTCAGAAATTTTTGCGTTTTTATAACTCACTACTCAAAGTGTGCCAAGTAAAATTCTAATTGGAACCATTCTAGAAGAACCATTCAGAAATTTAATACTTGATTAAAAACTTAATCGCTTCAAAAATATACAAATCGGAAATAACAGTCGACATGTTTCAAGCGCTAAAAATAGGAGCTTATTTTCAAGACTTACTAGACGTTAATGTGATTTGATCTCGTCTTTCTTTTTTCATTTTTCGTTGGTAACTTTACGTTTCATACTTCAAATTACTTTTGTTTCTTCTCATTCACGTTTGGCAAGTCTTGACAAACATCAAGACTTGCGCCTATTTTTGAGCACTTAAAACATGTCGACTTAAGACATGTCGCAAACTGATTTGATCAAGCCAAAAGGGATTTGATCTCATCTTTCTTTTTCCATTTTTCGTTGGTAACTTTACGTTTTATACTTCAAATTACTTTTGTTTCTTCTTATTCACGTCTGGCAAGTCTTGACAGACGTCAAGACTTGCGCCTATTTTTGAGCACTTAAAACATGTCGACTTAAGACATGTCGCAAACTGATTTGATCAAGCCAAAAGGGATTTGATCTCATCTTTCTTTTTCCATTTTTCGTTGGTAACTTTACGTTTTATACTTCAAATTACTTTTGTTTCTTCTCATTCACGTCTGTCAAGTCTTGACAAACATCAAGACTTGCGCCTATTTTTGAGCACTTAAAACATGTCGACTTAAGACATGTCGCAAACTGATTTGATCAAGCCAAAAGGGATTTGATCTCATCTTTCTTTTTCCATTTTTCGTTGGTAACTTTACGTTTTATACTTCAAATTACTTTTGTTTCTTCTCATTCACGTCTGGCAAGTCTTGACAGACGTCAAGACTTGCACCTGTTTTTGAGCACTTAAAACGCATCGACTGTTATTTCCAATTTGTATATTTTTTAAGCGACTGAAGTTTTTAAGCAAGTAACATCTTACTACTACAGTTTCTTGGGATTATTTATTTATTGCTCAGAAATTTGTTTGTAAGACAATAAGATAAAATACTTAAATCTGTAGAAATGTTATAACTATTTAGCATAAATTTGGTAATAAAAGATCAGTAACTGAGTTGTTAGGAGTTTCCTTCGTGTTAATTAAGTTATAAAAGATGTTACGAAATTTTTCTTCCTAATTAAATTTTTACAAATGACGGAATCTACACATTAAGTGTCACATGCCCATCAAATTTTCTCTCTCAAATTTTGTTGTTTAGTAACACTGGAAAAAAATCTTAAAATGATGGAGCACTTTGTACTCCTATGCTATCACATTTTAGAGAATCATATCATTTTTGATTATCCATTTTACCTGGACGTCAGGGATAGGCTTTCGCCAAGGAACCATACCCAATAAGCCATTTTTGACTACTTCAGTCGATTCCGAAACAGGACTGCCTTGATTGAAATAGTTAAAAAGGCTTTAAAGCTTTAGATTTCGATCTAATAAGAAAGGACTGTAGAATGATGACTTGGCACTACCACCAGACAGGAAAGATTCTTCGAATGATGAAATAACCTGGTCCTAAGCTTGGATTCGTATTTAATTTTGCTTTTCTTTTTATCTTAAATATTTTTAATCTTTTTTTTTAACCTTGAATCTGTTTTCTTATTTTCCTTAACTTCCCCTTGCTTGTAAGCCATGAGCATAATTTGATTTGTTTTTAGATTTTATAACTTTGCATTTTGGTAGATTTAAATAAAATTTTAGAAAAACATATATATAAATTGCTGAGCTTTGCTACGTGAACAAGTTCTTAGTTTCAAATCTGAACTCACACTAACAGATTTCCCTGTAGAGTAAAAAAAACTGTATACAAATATATATATATATTTTTTTTTTGCTGTATGTCAGCTTTTCGTAACATAAACCATAGCGGGAGAATATCTTAATATTATCCTATGACTGCATCTCTATGTTGCTTCAAATAACGATTTTAATGAATACATTGCTTTATGGATGGTATATACAACAGCATGCCATATGAACCAAGTATATGCAACGACAGGCTTCCAAACACCGGAATGGACAATTTCAAATGTTACAGCTCATATTAGTTATTTATTTGTTTATATTTCTAAGTCCTTATTGTTTTTCTACTTGATATCATTCTAAACATTAAAAAAGTCAGAAAGGAACTGTTTGTATAGAAACAACTGCAATAGGTCGATAAAACTATTGAAAATTTTAAGCAATGGCATAAACTCTAGGTTTTGATGAGAAAATTAATCAGAAATTACCTGAAAACGAAAATTTTCGGAATTAGCAAGGGTGCCTCTCTTCTTTTTTCAATAAAAACGTCACTATTGTTAAATTTAATGCTGTAAACCATTCATAGCTTTTTTTTAAAAAAATCCTTAGACGACAAGCCTTATAAGTAATTTCGAAACTGAGTCAGAATAAATTCTCCAGTTGCTTAAGAATTGCGCAGCTAATCATACATTTCTATCTTTTCTCTTCTTTTCTTTTAATGGTTTTTCAAATCATCAATCATTTTTTGACACTCAAAAGGAATCTCCCGTACATGAATACTTCATACAAACGTTGACTTCTATAAAATAATTCAGATAACTTTCTGGAATTTCGCGATTGAATAGTAACCTAACAGGTACTGGCCTAAAACTTTTTTTATCAAGGTATATGATGTCATATTCTTATTTTTGTCGATGTTTTGCGGTGAGGAAAAGTGAATTTAAATCTTCGTGAACTGTTTCCTTGACAACGATCAGATTCTAGAGAAATTGATCGATTACAACGACCCGGGGAAAAACTATCTTACCTTAAAACGTTTCTATATTTGCATACTTCCTTTGCATTTTCCATCATAGCAATCAATCTTTTTCAATCTTTGATTGAACCATAGAGCCCTTTTTTCGTGTGTCAAAGTAATTGGTAGTTAGTTATCTAATCTTGTGATTTCATTTAAAAATCAAGGAGAGTGAGAACAATATATGGTCATTTTTCACAAAAATGACGATTAGATCGCCATCTGTTGCGTTTTGAGGATTATAAAGTTTCGGCAAATCAATAACGTGGAATGATCGGTTCTCCCTGAGAGTTATTACACAGTGAAAGCATTGCCTGACGAAATTCGTTTTTTTTCTCAAAATCAGCTTTCATGGACATTAACCGTTCTTCCTCCTTTAATAAAAGTTAATTGAATGTAGAATTTAGGGACACAAGGTTAAAAAAGGACATCCTGCGCCAAACACACGGATTTAATTCTTCCTCATTGATCTTCATTTGGTTTTGTCCTTATGTATTGGAGATCATGGCATTAAAATGGTTGCTGCGCTATGAGATCATATAAAGTTTGCTATTGTGGATGCAAAACAAATTTCAACTCAATGTGCAATTTAACAAAAGAAGTTTAGATGAAATAAAGGATGTTTAATTCAGGAATATATTTTACTTTGCATGGTTTTATGAGGTATATTAGAAGAAATTATGCTACTGTTCTGCAAAGGGCATTGTACTTAGAGTCAACTAACTTTCATGATGTACGTTCAGAGCTTTCCTTTTAAATAACGAAGTCCATATGCATTTGTCAAATTGTATTTTATGTGATTTTTATGTCAATTAAAAAAACATTTAAGAATGATATTTAACAAATTAAAAGCAAGTTGTATATTCGTGTGCTGACATCTAAATCTAAGGGTTGCTAAGGGCCTATCAATGACTTACAACTCTTACGCACTTCACATGCATATAAAAACTCCAATATTTCAAACTTCAATAAGTTTCTTAGTAATTTTTATTAATATGAAATGTATCCGAAACTAATGAGTCAATTTTTTTTTAAATTTAGAACTAATCGTGCCGTATAAATACAAAAGATTGCCTGTAAGGGCCCATCACAAAGAATTTTTGATGAATGTTTGAATCAATCCATAAACTTTATCAGAGGTCGTAAAACGTCACTCAATTATAAAAATTCATTCTTTTTTTTTACTATTTATTGCATTGGTATAAGTATTAAACTTGGGTTCAAGTAACCAAACATAAACGCAGTTTGAACTCAATAATATTTATATGTATACTACAATATTTATATTTATGTTCCTGTAGTAATTGTAGAAGCCATTACCATTGCTACAGGAAGGAATGCAAATGCTAGAATGATGTTTATTAAGGCAGGCATTGTGGCATGATTCAAGTGATTAAATTTAAGGGGGCATTATGGCGTATAGATCCTGACATGGCAGTAGCCAAACACGTGACGACAATAAAATTTTTCTCCCTGAAAAAGAGCTAAATAAAAATAGTATAGCGTTTTTGAGAATCCCAGTCAATACAGCTTCCAATAGTGATTATTAATTGATAGTGTGACTGAATCTTTTTAATTCTTCAGAGATCAAAAAAGCGTATTGAGCGGAGAAATAGTCAGACTTGTTCAATAGAAAATGGTAAGGACAGTTTGGAAAACATATGGCCGTATATTGCCTGCTGAAAAATATTGTTTGAGAGGTCCCGAAGATAAGGAAAAGCCAAAATTTTTAACATTTTTACAATTGACATTGTTAAGAGTGAGGCAAACAAACGTGATCAAGACATTTTTCCAATTTACCCCATAGTAAAAATCATGCGTCTTTCATTTTTCAACAAATGGGACATTCCCCCCTCATTATCAGACATACATTCATGATTTTTTAAACAACGAGCTTCCTCGTTGTTGGATTGGATACGGATCAGACGACGACAATCATTTTATTTCATAGACACTACCCTCTTTAGACTTTACTCTCTGTGAATTTCTTACGGGGTTACGTAATAGATTAGCGCTGACGTCCCCTATGCCACGTGATTCATCAGAGTTACAACGAAGGATCACAACCACATTCGCAAAAATTTATCGTTACATGTTACAGCTAGTGTGGAGAGAATCCGACTTCAGACTTAAATTTAAAGCCGTATCGACAAAGGTGCACACATTAAAAGTTTGTGACAAAAACAATTGTGATGTTTCTTTATCAGGTAAAGTGAAATTTGTTGACTTAATGGCAATATTTTGTTTGTCTTCGAAGCCCCGGAGAGAATTGTGATGCATCCTATATGAAAGACAGCTCTCACTATATGCAAAAAGTTTGCAGATGCGATTCGGACATGCGAACAACATCGTGATTTAGAAAAGTCTTAGCGAGTAAGTATATTTTATTATTCAGGTTCTCATTCGCATCTCAAAATTCACTTACGCTATTTTTTCGCAGCTAGTGAGAATTGTTTTAAGGATAACGTGCCGGCATTCCTAAGTCCAGGTTGAATACTTATCGCATCATTGATTACACTCCTGCAATGTAGTTCCAAGGTAACAGCCAGACGCATGATCGCCACGTCGATAGTCCCTATAGCAGCTTAAGTCGTCGAACTGTTAGCAACGAAACTTTCTGTCTTGAAAATGGCATCATTTTTTCCATGACGTGGCTGTGCAGCACCTTGTGGAACTTGATTGTAAGTGTTAACTACTATCGACAGTGGCATTCGATCTTTAGTAGTAAGGGGTAGCTGAAATCCAAAGCGGCGTCTCATAAGACCACGCTGAACTAATCAATTCCGTATTCTTTGAACAGTTTTTGAATCTCGGCCGACGCGAGCAACAATATTTCGGCACAATTAACAATTCTTTCTTGATCAAAGTCAGGCATAAATTAATATAGGTATTTCTGCTTTTTACATTATGTTTCGCAATAACTTTTTCAGTTGAAAATGCAACTTTCTGTCAAACTTCTGATTTTATATAAATTGTACAAGGGGTGATCAAATGAAAAGGTACGAAACGACGTAAAAACGTAACAATTAAATATTTGCATATTCCGCTATGGGAGAACGTAGCGAGACATCTCGGGATGCGATTGGAGTCTCTGACTGGGATCGGAGCATGCGCTGGTGCCCGCATGAGCAGGAGAGAGCATAGGCTCTTATCAAAAGCGGCGTCCAAATGATGCGGCTGTCCGTATGAGGACAGGATGGCGTTCGCGTTGCAAAATTTGACGATTGAGGAGCAGCGAGGTGTTATCCGATTTCCTCGAGCACAGAAAAACCATTACCTTCGATGTGTACTGTGAGACACTCTAACGCCTACGCAGGTCCATCAAGAACAAAAGACCGGGGCTGCTCACGTAGGGTGTGGTTCTGCTCCACGATAACGCGCGTCCACACGTCTCCAGACTCACACATATGGAACTGGCCAAGTTCAAGTGGGAGACGTTGGACCATCTGGACTAGTCGCCCTGCGATTTCCATGTGTTTGGTCCACTGAAGGAACACCTGAAAGGGAAGCTCTTCAACCCGGACGACATACTCAAGGACGCTGTGAAGGACTGGGTCTCGTCAAGACCCCAGGAATTCTGGGAACAAGGAATCCTGCGGCTTGTTCATCAGTGGGATCACTGTGCACAGGCCTATGGTGTATATTTTGAATTAAGTCTACATTTGTACCCACCGTGTCGTTTCGTACCTTTTCATTTGATCACCCCTTGTAGGTATTGCTACGGCAGTATATTCCATAAATAAGCTGAATATCTTATCATTTACATATTATGCAATATGCTTCACTGTTTGTTATGCAAAGTTCAAGTATGTGGATTGCCGCCTCCCAAATGTAACAATTTTAATGATCAATAGTTACTCATTAAATAAAAAAA
Organism: Parasteatoda tepidariorum; assembly: GCF_982258835.1. Classification (NCBI taxonomy): domain Eukaryota; kingdom Metazoa; phylum Arthropoda; class Arachnida; order Araneae; family Theridiidae; genus Parasteatoda; species Parasteatoda tepidariorum. Next base: position 87,856,286 of record NC_141757.1, read on the forward strand.
ATAATATAATAACTGTCTCCATCTGAAAACATAAATGTTTTAGTAGAAGAAAAATTAGATATGAGGACCAGCATATATATTTAATATTCAAAAGAAATTCAGTCAAAGTCTTAAAAAAAATGAGTTCTGAAGAACTTGGTTACTTATACTGATTTACAGTAGGTAAAATCTGAGTTTTATTCTGGTTAACTTTAGCATGCATGTAAACACGCACCGTTATATTAACAATACTTTACTCGAAGTTGTATTTTTGCACTATTGTATATGGTTGATACTTAAATAAGAATAAAAACTGGACCTGATTAGAATTTTTCAAGCTCTCTCGAAAATCCTTATATATTTATTCAACTAAAACCAGAATTAGCCCCTTTATTTTTTTTATTCAAAATAGTTCCCTAACAGTTCTTGTAGACATTTCATCGCCAAACAAAGAATCAGCATCCAGATTTAAATAAACGAACAAGTTTTTCAGAAAGTATTAAAGTAATTTTATTTTCTATAGAACTCTTTTTATAAAAAAAAACACACCGAAGAAAATAATTCTTACACAAATAGATTGAGCGCTTTTTCCTCCCACGCTTTCATTGTGTACCGATAGAATTGGTAAATCGGTAAAGAGCGGGTTTAAAAGGCGGACGATATTTCTTTCGTCTTCTTCAACAGTTATGCAAATACCTCGTTCTATTAGTAGGCGAAATCTTTTGGCAGCATTAATGGGAGGGATTAAAGAAAACGGGGCATTTTGCTCATGTTACTGGTTTTAAGGATTAAATCGAGGACAGGGAATATTGTGTGAATTAGGGAAAAATCGTGAGAGATACACAATAAAGAAGATGATTAAGAAAATCCTTTGTAAGCCCATCTTCTTTTGTCATGGTGTATTTTGTTAGCACTTTGGATCGCAGGGAAGGGAAATTCTTATCGCAACTGTGTGGGAATACTGGCATTTGTTGACTAAACGAAGGGGAAAAAAAGCTTTTTCGTCTGAAAGAATAGATTTTGTTATTCGGTTGAATTTATTTAAGTTAAAACTGAATGGTTAAAATAGTTAAGTAAAATATAATGCAAATTTTAATTATGTTAGAAAAGAATTTTGAAGCGAATTGAATTAATTAGAGTTCTTGATTTTTTATCCAATTTAATTACTTTTTCTTTGCTTTTGAAGTATAAATGTAAAGATATATTAAAGCATAACGTATAGATAAATTATTTATTCCAGTTAGTTCATTTTTATACACTGTTGAGTTAAATTAATTTTTTTATTCTTTTACTCTTTTTATGTGACTGATCATTTGAATGGTATGGTAAGAATTAAAGATGATTTAGAATTCCCTCTTGGAAATATAAATTGGCCCCCACTTTCATTTCGAGTTCACTAGATATTGCCATGTTGCTTTTGAGCCTAAAAAAAGCCTGTCTTCAAACCAAAATTTGTCAAAAAAAATTTTTTACATAAAAATTACAAATAAGGCTAAGACTTGTAGAGTTAAAAGATACAAGATACGTTGTTTAATATTACCTATATTTGGAAAGCTGTTAGAATACTAATAAAAACAGAGCACTCAATTTAGTTTATCGATTACGATCAGTGTTTGAAATTAGACATTCTAGAAACCTAGTTATTTTATGGAATGCATAAAATGAAAACACAAAGTTGAAAATGAGCTGCATTTAAATATGTCTGCGAAATTGTGTACCGAGCAGTTCAGGATTAACAGTTAAAGATGTCCAAGATGATAACACAGTAAAGTTTCTTTTCCAAAAAAATTAGACAACAACCATTTTGCCAATGGGTAACCAGCGGTAATCACAATTTTCTTCGTTTTGTAGTGATTCGTACTTATTTATTATTTTATTTTGATGGAATGAACTTTTAAAAGCGTATTTTGCTCGATCTAATAAAGTAAAGCTATTGATTATTTACTTTTCCTCCGTATGATATTATAGTATCAGTACCGGTATTTAGTTAATATATTTAATACTTCACCTAATGAGCATCTGCCATATTATATAACGCTTAGGAAATTTGTATAGTGACTAGGTAAAAATTTAACACTTTTCTTAATTTTTATAGGCATTCAATGGAACCCCGGATTTTTATAGATCATTTATTACACATATATAAGAAGAAAAAGATAAACATAACTATTAAGTGGCAGAATACTTTATTGCAGAGCAACGCGTTATTGAAATATTAAACAACAAAATCAGCCATAGTTGGTTGTCTGAAGTCTGATAGTGAACATTTCTTTTATATTATACCATTTTTCCGCATTTTAAATTGTAGTAGCTAGAACCTGGAGGAGTTACTCGATAGTCGACAAAATTTCTACCACATCCGCATGTCGCATTGTTACCAAAAGCTCGGCTTTCTCCTTTACAATCTGGCATTCCTGAAAAACCATGGTTGCACGGCTTACATTCGCTTACAATATGAGGATGGTTAGAATATTTGGCAATGGTGTGCAACATTGATTCAGGTATTTGTGAGTGCACTTTAGGTAACTCTAGAGAACCATCAGGCAAATATTGGGATGAATGCACCACGTAAAACGTATTTACTGAAAAATGGAATTATTTTAAATCGAACATAAAATCAGCAAGCAAATAAATTATTAACTTATATTCTAATGGATTTGTATGGATGGTTGTCCGTTCCAAGCTAAGCACAGATGGCACTAGAGGTTAAAACTAGCACTAGAGGCACTTGGGCACTAGAGGTAAGACTTCCGGGTTACTACTTCAAATTGATTTTTTCACCTAAAATTAGAAAAGCGCGCCATTCAATATTATTATACTTGTAGCATTCACATTATTACGTGTTCTTTCTATTTAACTTTCAACGAAACAACTAACAAATTAATTTGGAATATGCCACAATCATGCCACCCAAAAAAATAACAACTGGCGATATTTTTAATGCTCACAATGTTAAACTTTATAAATCCCATAAAATTCTTTTGAATGTTAAAATTTCGCTTAAATTTGAATAAAAATCTCTATAAATTCCTAGAATATTAGGCCTTCTAATACATCGTCTCGTAATCATTACGTAAGCAGAGGAATACATCGGTTTTTTTTTTAGATTTGCAGCTTGTTACTGTCAAAAATCAGTCAACCATTCATAAACAGTTTTTTGGCAAAATTTATTCACGATCTTGAATACTAGAATGATGAGAGGCACTTATTCATGTTGTGAATTCAGGGACTTTAAAACAAAATATCGATTCGATGATTAATTTTTAATAAGCGTAAAGTACCTAAGAAGTCACTTCTTCTTCCTAGACATTGTAAAAAATGGATACTCATACGATACTTCCTTCGTTTTTGACGAAACCGCTTCTTGATATATGCTCCAAAGCGAGAATTTCGTCAAATTGACTCTCTTCATTCCTTCAAGGAAGCTAATTTCGCCAAAGTCAATAAAAAAATTTCACACTTCGTTATTCTAATTTCGTCAAACTATGAATTACTGTCGGAAATTTGACGAAGCGAGATATCGATGAGTTTTCCGAGTTCAGAAAACATTTTCCTCCTACATTCGAGAAATCTTGTTTCCTCACAAAACACGTAATTTTGCGACGAAATGATTCTCATTGTTAACGAAATACAGTTTAAAGAGCTTCCAAATTGTCAAAGGTAGAAAGTTTTATTTCTGATAGTGTAGGCATTAATTTTTTTTAAAAAATAAAAACAGTTCCTAGAACAATTTTATGATGCTTGGCTTGAATGTGATGACACTTTGTAATCGGGGATCCTATTTTGATAAGCACGAAGTATTTAAGTAAAAGAAAAATTATATTATATAATGAATTGGTAATATAATAGCAAAAAATATAATAAAAATTAACGAATAATTTAGTGGGGGAAAATGCCCAATATATTTGAGCGAGTAAAATAGTTTCAAGTAAGGAATTTCATCAAAGGAATTCATGTAACCGTCGTCTATCGAGAAGGAGAATTTTTGAGAGAAAATATATTTCAACAATCAGGTTCTCATTCTCCCTTGATGGCGATCTAAAGTGCGTGAATTACATGCAGTGAGGATGGCCCTTATAAGTTGATGTTTGCTATCCTAAAACTTTCATGTATCGAAAACGGGATTTCCTGCACATTCCTTATTATTTAATTATTTTTTCATTCGTTAAGTCAGATAAACTCAAATATTAACATGGACGTAATGGGACTTCGTCACCTGATTAGTATTTCATAAGTTTTCATAGTTATGCTTTTAAAACGCGCCTCGATGAAACTAAATAAATTAAAATTAACGATAAACTTGTTTTAAAAAAAAACGTTATGCTCCGAAAATTAAAATTATTGGGAAATGTCCTCTAAAAAATGTTCATTTTCCGGTAAATTCCCTGGATCTTACTTAAGTTAGGGAATTACGACATCAACTTCAAAATTGTCTGAAACGTAGGCTGAGCAAAAAAAGCAGTGTTAGTTACTATATTTAGCAGTTTCTCGAATAATCCTATTTGGAAAATTTTCGATTGCATTTGGGTTGATAATATTTATTATGTTGATAATATCTTGTATTTAACTTTATTGTTATTTACTGATGACAATTTAGCAGAAATATTTATAATTAGATGAAATTATTCGCAACAATGAACTTGAATATTGTATTTACTGTTACTACTGTGCAGTCTGTATTTCTGCATAGAAATAAATAAAAGACATTGTATTTTGAAATTTGAACTTGCTAATTGACAATCAAACATTAAATTAAAAGTTTTTAATTTTTTTACTCTAAGTTAAGTTTTAAAAAAATTTAAAAAGAGATACTTCTCTAGTAAATGTTTGAAGTAGCGGAAATAAATTTATTTTAGATTTTGTAATCCCATAACCAACTAACACAAGCCAAATATTGAGTTCTTACAGTTGACTTACGTTACTTCATATTGAAGGGTACTTTCAGCCACAATGTAAACAATTCCAGATTAAATAACGGTAAAAAATACCGGCACACGAGGTGCGAAACTTTTTACCGTAAAATCCATTTTTACTGGAACATGTTACGAAACCAAAATCTGATATACAGTAATTTTTACAGTAATAATTACTCTAAAATCGCTAATTGACTTTAATTAAATTAGTAGTACTGTAATATTTACAGTGTAGTATTTTACGGTAAAAATGGATTTTTTGGTGAAAGTGGATTTTATGGTAAAACGGATTTTGAAGGATGATGAACAAAGAGCCAGTACTTTATACCGTAATTTGATCTGGAATTTTTTAAAGTGCATTATTTTTCATTTTTTTTTAAATCTTTAGCAAGCATGTTTTTTAAAACATCCAGACATTTAATCAAGTGTAAATGTATACCCATTTTTTAGATCAATAAATTAGTCTCAAAAATAAATGGATGAAGTGGAAAATGTCTTAAATTGAAAAGTGGCATCAAGCACTAAAATGAAAATAAAATAATTTCTAAGCTAATAACGGGCTCTTGAAACAAGCTTCCAAAGAATCATTTCGTACGAAGGTAACGTGCTTGTACAAACTATTTAAACATGCTCACAATCTAAAACTTAATATAAAGGGTAGTGAAATGTTTGATAGAATGTATTATATATTAACGTTATACTGATTATTACTCTTAGTGATGAAAGGCTAGGTTAAAAGAACGCATAAAGTTTATAATATAAGTCAGTTTATTCTTTAAATTATTCATATAATTAAGATTTACTGATACAAATACTCGCGTCTCCAAATATTCATTACTGTCCAACGTAATTTCCATATGAATCGTTAAAAACTTCGTACGAAGTTCCATTTTAAAGCGTGTGTATTACTCAGAACTTTGTAAAACGCTTGAATATTTAAGCATGTGAAAACTGGAGTTAATATTTACTTTAATATCATTTCATTTGTACATTCAGATAATTTGTTGTAGAAGCTTCGACATGCATAAAATTTTATTTCTCTTAAATATTTTATTTAATTCGAACATACAATTTATTTGATTTTGATTTACAAAATAGCAAACATGTACATTTTTTGTTTAATCAAATAAAAATTTTCAATTGAAGAATTACAGAATAAAATCATATGTTATATAATCTAAATATCTATTCTATTTAAAATATAGAATTTTTTGTTAGAAATATTTATTTTAAGAGACATGAGTTAGTAGGAAGAATAAAGTTCCAACAATTTCTATGACTTTTAAGCGTATAAAACTTCATTAGGTTTCTTTTTTTGTAGGCCATATTAGATGTGCTTTTTGTGTACCACATATAATTTTTTGTTATACTATGCATTTCTTTGTTCATTATTTTTTATGCACCATCTATGTTTACATTCCCGGGTACATTTTTTGGCCTTAAATATTCCATGTGTGTTCGACATTTCAAACTTAATCTTGTGAAAGTATCGCAATTTTGCAGTCTCTTAGATAGAATTGGTACAATCTAATGAAGTTTTGCATAGAATTTAAAGTATTTCATGAGATGCAGAGCAGGAAAAATAAACTATCATCTGTAACTGATTCGATGCGAAACAATTTAAAACCTATGCGTGATGCAGAATATGAAAAAGAAGCTGCAATGTTGATTATCTACTGAGATGCATTTCTCGAAAAATACCTGTTATGCTGCAATGAAAAAAGTAATGAAGAACAGGAAAAATAAATGTTGCAATGATTATCTTATAAATTGGAATTATTAGGCTCTTCAGATGACGGTAGTGATGAAGAACAGGAAAAATAAATTGTTGCGATTATTGATTTTTTTTTAATGAATTAAAGCTTTGTTGCTCTTTAGATGAGGAAAGTAATGAAGAACAGGAAACATAAATAGTTGTGGTGATTATCTTATGATTTGGAACTGTTATGCTCTATAAATGACGAAAGTAATGAAGAACTGGAAAAATAAATTGTTATGATGGTTATTTTATGAATTGAAACTTTGTTGTACTGTAGATGACGAAAGTGATGAAGAATAGGAAAAATGAGTTTTCCATGATGAATAACTTATGAATTGGAACTGTTTTACACTTTCGATACCGAAAGTAATGAAGAATGGGAAAAATAAATTGTGATTATTATCGTATGAAATGGACCTTTTATCCTCTATCGATGACAAAAGTGAAGAAGAGAAAAAGTAATTTTTTGATAATTATCTTATGAATCGGAAAAGATACATATAAGGTACTATATTGCAATCTGATATGGACGGGCACATGGATCTGCACAGACATATGGCTGTACATATGATATAGACAATATGATATGGTTAAAAAATAACAGGAAAAAAAATATTAAAGTAATTTGTCTGAAGTGCTTCAGAAGAGAAAAAAGTGATTACATATTATGTTGATTATAAGATGAAGAACAGGAATTGTGAACTGTTTCGTAGATTAAACAGGGAACAATTTTTTTCTGTTTTCTGTTGCGTGATATTTTTTAGCAGATATTAGATGCATTCGCATGGTTGATTTCAAATCTGCAATCGGTTTCTCGCTCGAAGCTACAGAAGTTTTCTAAATGACATTTTCGGTCTGTTTTTTAACGAGATGTATAGGTTTAAAAACATTATATTTAACAAGGTGGTCGTGTAAATGTTGCGACAAACCTCTGGGGTAGTTAGATGAAAACTGCTTAGGGATCCATGCCCTGAAAAGTCTTCATATTCTGCCTGCTAGGGTCTCTTCCCTGCTATGAGCTGTTTCTTCATGTGCTTCTTAACAGATCATAGCAGGGAAGCGAGCCCTAGTCTTATGCGACAACATTTCTGCGTGTGGGTTCCTATGCAGTTTTATTCCTTATGATATGCTCCAACTCCCCTAGACGTTTGTCGCAACATTTACTCGACCCCCTGTTTAGTATATAGCGTTTTTTACTTGTATATTTCAATAAAAAACAGACTAAAATTGAGATTTTAAAAAAAAATTATTAGCCTTAGGAGCAAAACTAGTTTCAGATTTGCAATCCCTATGTTCACATTAGGTAAAAGATCAAGTATTTGTATAAATGCAACAAATAATTTGTTCCCCATTGTTATCTAAAATTGTAAGACGATTTATTACTAAAAATTAAAACGATGAAAAAGAAACCTCTTCATTACTTGAAAGCGAGCCGTCATAATAAATAATTTATTTAAAGTATTGGTATAATAAATTATTATAAGTGGCTTAACAAAAGTTATACACAATTAAATAAATTTAATTATCTTTGATAGCCATCAATTATTGTTTTTAGTGTTTATTTTGCTAATCATAATCATTATTTTGTTAGTCATAGTCATTATTATCATTAAGTTGCTTGGTTTTATTACATTTTTAAATGTCAGATATCAAAGAAAATTTAAAATTGCATTCATTTTGTTTTGTAATTACATTTTAAACTGCAAAAATATTTTTAGTGTTTAACAAATTTAATTAGTTTTTTTGACACGTGTTGCAAGTTTCATTAAAAAGTTTAAATGATTTCAAAAGAATACTTCTACTAATTATTTTAGATTGAAATTCAAACAATTTCATTAAATTATCTAAACATCTGTGAGAATAATTAAAAGTGAAATTGTACCTTTCCCTTTTGTGTTTAACTCCTATACTTTAAATTTCTAATTTCCTTTTAAAAACTTGCAAAGCAGTATGCATATTAATTAAATTTTCTTTTTTTAAAAAAAAATATTCATACGATCTTTCCAGACGTTAATTCAATTTGGGAATTATATCTTCGGCGCAAAGATGAAATTCAATTTTCCAATTAACGACAAAACCAGCTACATAAATTGCATTTAGTTTCTTATTCTGTGCAAAAACTAGAGAGAGAAAAAAAGGAAAGAAAAACTATCATCAGTAATACAAAAACTTATCTTGGGTATCAGCACTAAAATTAAGTTCTTGGTTTATACTGAAATAAATTCGATTCCATTCACCGAGAAATAATTAAAAAAAAACAATGTTTGAAATGATTTTAAAATTAAATTTTCCAGTATAAAATAAGAAACTGGATAAATGATATTTTAAGACTGTACGAGACTTAATTATATAAAATAGGGATACGTAATAGCATTACCTTAATGCATTTTTCATTTTGTTTTAAAGAAAAAAATCCAAGATAATTTATTTTTATGTAATAAAGATATAATAGAGATTTAGCAAATTTACGTTAAATTCCGTACACTCCCATGCAAAAGATCTGAATCAATTGTGCATACTCGAGTTTTTTTTAAAAAAAATCCTACATATCGTTCCTTTTAGTTAGCATAATTTCACAAATATACACGCATGCTGATAATAGCTGTTGAATGCTGTTTTCTGTTAAATCAACCTTCGAATTAACTACATGGCCATGTGATAGGTAGATGAAGAAAAGCTCCAACACAAAATAAAGATAGAGGATTCGTAATTACAAAATGTTAAAATAAACCGTGAACCTAATAATCGGCTGATTTGATAAATAAAAAAAAATTATCGGTTTAAGATTAAAATAATAGCTGTCTAATTACACTAGATTCATGACAAACTTTTTTTAATACTTATTTTAATGATACAATTTAGTTTGAAGAAGTTTAACTTCCATAATACCCATGTCCATTGTAAATGTTTGTTTTGATTTTTTGGTTGAAGTTAAGATGATATTCCACTATGTTGGCGTTTATAATTTACTGGTTTTCGCAAAATCTCTTATTTTTCTATTTTGAAATATTTTTACGGCAACCTGCGCATTTCATGAAAATTTATTCAAGTTCACTCGCTCAACATATAAAATTATCATGGATGAGTTTTTTATAATACTTAACTAAAAATAAATTCGTCTTTTAATGTTATCACTCCTTATGATATGTTAATGACAACTATATATTGGAGCAATTATCATAGATTGAAGTCTTTTTTCACCATGTATTAGAATAATTTTTATAGTCTGGAAAATTAAGTTGAATATGGGACAAGACTATGCAGTACTGCATTACCAATAAAGTGACAAAGAAATTATCAGAGTCTTGGAATGGATTGATGTTTGTTCTATGCTAGCAAATTTCAATTTTGTTACTTGGAAATCCTTAACAAATGAAATGCTAATTCACTAAAAAGGCTCAAGTTTCACATTTTAACTATTTTTTTTTAATGTATCAAAAAAAATTGTCCTATAATTTGAGTTACAATTTGTGAAATATGCAGAAAAAAGACTAAATATGTTAGCCAATTTTGCAGTCTCATTTTGTTTTTGAGTTGCAAAATAAAATGTAAGCAGATTTGATGGCACGCAGGAGCACAAGTTTTTTCTTTAGCAGCTTTCCTAAAAGATATGATTTGTTCTTTAAATTCAAAGTTATGCAAAACAACAAAATAATTCAAACCCACATGCGAACTAATTTATAATGCAATAAACTAAGTAAATAAAATAGTGGTTAAAAATGGGGGTATCTACTATGATGAGTATTGTGTTAGAGTCTTGATGTATTATTTTTTTTCCTTGCAAGTACATATAAAAACGAAAAATTAATGTAATGATGTTATTACGCTAAATCAAATTCGACTTCGAAGTTAAATAATGCATAATTTTCATTTAATATAGATGCATCATTCCCGCAGTCCCCCATTGTAGGCCAGAGAAGACATAGAAGTTAAGACTCCCGGATGCGTGATCGACAGCATTATGGTGGCATTGTATTGCGATCAAACCACTGTAACTGTTTCAAATGTTCTAAAGTTCATCTGAAGTTGTCTGGGTTTAACACTTGGGATCAAATACTATTCCTACACAATAATAGCTCATTTTTCAAAATTATTGAACCATCACAGCTCCTTCAAAAATATGACATTTTATTCTAAATCGAAATTCCAATGACACTTTATCACCATATTTTGATTCTAATGTCGAAACATCATTATTTTTATTTAAGTGTCAAAAACAACCTTAATATTATTTCAATTCAAATGTCAAAAACTACCTCAATATTATTTAAATGTAAAAAAACAACTCAACACTATTTCGATTTAAATGTCAAAAACAACCTCAATATTATTTCAATTAAAAAGTCAAAAACAACCTCAATATTCTTTCGATTCAAATGTCAAAAATAACTCCAGTATTATTTTGATTCAAATGTCAAAAATAACTTCAATATTATTTCTTTTCAAATGTCAAAAACAACCTCAATATTACTTCGATTCATATGTCAAAAACAATCTCAATACTATTTTGACTTAAATGTCACAAACAACCTCAATATTATTTTGATTCAAATGTCAAAAATAATCCTGATACTGTAACTTAGTTAATATTTTATTATTTTATGTTTAATATTTGTCGTTGCATCTCAGCAAAGGAACTTTTTCCTTCGAGAATTTTTCTTTACCATGAGTATACTCTCAGACCAAAACAAGTCTTTCATTATTCAGCTGAAAAGCTACGCTTCAACTTCAAAGAACTCTCCAAAAACATAAAAAGAAGGAAATATTCCACTTTCAATGTTGTCGAAAACGTGCGGATATTTGAAATGTTGGAACACATTCACATATAGAAAATTTCTTCTCTACCTTTTCGTATTTGAATTTCTTATACCGTCACAAAGAAAGTATAAATCGTCGCACAAATACTAAGAAAGCGGCTGTTTATTTTGTAATATACTTAAAATATATCCCATCACATTGTTTACATTCTCGCTTTTTTATGTTACCAGCCGTGATTTATTTGCATAATGCGAGTAAGACTAAGAAGATACACTTATGGACAATATTATTATTAACATTAGAAATTACTTATTAAATTACAGAATAAGTTTCCGAAATTAAAATCCGTTAAGTTCTGACTATTATATTAAAAAAATAAGCAATTGAGTAATGAACTAAAACTAAATAATACATACAAGCGCAAAAGCTAATCAATGCGGAAATTTATTTACCATCTTTTAGATTGCCTTTGCTGATTTTGTGCTATTAACGATTATAGGAAAATAATCAAACTATTACGCCATTATAGCATCATACTTCCACATTCATTTATTCACTTTATACAAAAATATCCGCATCCCTTTATATCACTATCTTTCCGAAATTTCACCGATATAAAACAGATGGTACAAGTGTCAGTAATTTGGCCTGTTTAGCAGGTTCACCAGGCTCGAATAATGCGATGATTGTATGATTTTTCACTCGCACATTTTATTTCTTTACTACTACTGATTGATTGAATATTGATTTCGTGATAAAAAAAGTGGAGCCATCCTTAGAGCTTTCATCTGTAAAATTTTTGGGCTTATTTTTCACAATAAAATAACCGTTTTACTTTATTTACTATTATCGAAAACGGCTATTATTTTACAGTTATTATTAAAATAATTAGTTAACGACTTAATTATTTTACAGCTTTCAAGCAATATATCACAATCCAACTATAAAATAAGTAACAGCTTGAACAATTAGACCTTGAACTGGATTTTAATCATTATTAAAATCAAATTATTAGTTTTCGAATTAGTTTGAATAATAGTTGTAAAAGATAAATTAAATAAGTAAAGACTGTTTTGAATAAACATAAACGAAAATATAAATTAAATGAAACAAATCTAGGAAAATAATTATTTAGAAGACGCAATTATTTTATAAAGAAAGTATCTTTTCTTCTTTTTTCCCAGAACTAAATTGTTGCCATATGATAATTCCTTAGGACTAAAACTTCTTAGAATTCTCTTGTGGATTAAATTAAGGGTTTCCGAGACAACTCAACTCTACTCTTCGACCGTCTCATTACTGAGAATTATTTCTTGTTTTCTGCTTCATTTTATCGGTAATCTTCGCTTGTTATTCAAACAATCCCAAAAAAAGAATACGGAGATGTCGCTCAGGTGGGCTATTAAAATAAGCAGCGAAATAATGAGGTTAAAATCCTAAATCTGAACGATGGCTAAACGGGGATTAAAAATAAAATTTTAAAAGATTGCAGAATGATAAAATGACGTTTAGAGTTTTAGAATTGGCTAATGAAGGATATATTTGGTAATGATATTTAATCCTTAGTAATAATGATGGGCTTTAATGTAAAATATGTCATGTTTTTATTGAATATTGAAACAATTAAAATTAAAATAAAACACAGTATTGATAAATATTTGTCTATTTATGGTAATGTTAATTTGCGTAGTTTGAAAAAATTATTTTCAGTTATAATTAAATCTTTGCATGGCATAAGAAGTAAGCTTAAGCTTTTTTAAATCAGGGATAAATCTTTTCATAAAGATTACCGAATATATAATGATTCTTATGGTTAATTGCAATCTGTTGCCGCAGATTAATTTAAAATTTACACTGTTTTTATTGATAGAAACATTTGGTAATGATATTTAATCGTTAGTAATAATGATGTATTAATTTAAAATATGCCATGTTTGTGTGGAAGAAAAAAAGAACTAAAATCAAAATAAAACGGAGTACTGATAAATACATGTCGAGTCATGGTGAAGGATAATTTGCGAATAGCTTAGAAAATTCCTTTGAGTAATAATTATATCGTTTTTATGACATAAGAAGAAACTTTAAACTTTTTTTAAATATTAGATAAACATTTTCATGAGAATAACAGAATATATATATTGCATTTTTATAGTTAACTGCAATGTATTCTGCAGATTAATTTAAATATTTCACTGTTTTTGATGATGGATACATTTAGTAATGATATTTAATCGTTAGAATTAATGATAAGTTTTAATGTAAGACATGCCATGCTTTTTTTTAAAAGATTGAAATTTAAGCCAATTAAAATTAAAATAAAACAAAGCAGTGATAAAAGTAAATCTAGTCCTTATATTCATTGATAAAGGTCATTGTATATAAAGGTAAATTTTGCAGTGTTTTTAAATGTAACCTTTTCAATAAATAAATATCTGTTACAACACTTTTTTCTCCATTAGCTAGGTGCTAGAAAGTTTAAAGTTCGGTTGACTTACATTTTTCTCTTGCATCGAATAATCATCATCACGCGTGCTGCAAACGCCAAGGTACGAAAGAGCCCACGACCCAGTTTATGCGTCTGCAATAAATTAAACAGCTGCTTGTCCTTTGACCAGAGATAGGTACAAATTTCACCTATTATCTTCGCCTATTTCTGTGGGTGTGTTTCTTTTTTACTATACTTTTTCACTTGTTTAGCTCATAGGCTAACATTTGACAATCCTTTTAACACACTATTCTATACAGATTTTTGTCTGTGTATTGCCATTATAGGCATTATATTGACGAAGTCTGGTTACCCAGCTTATGACAAAATCTCGTTAGATCAATTCTAATATGTGCATCTAAATCTGAAATTCAGCTAAAATGTACGTCTAAAAAGATGATGGACACTAAAGTCTGATGGACACTAACTCCATTTTGGCCTTAGATCCGATTGAAAATTTTGTCTGTGATGTGCATAAAAAGTCTCTTTAGAACAGTGCTAAAATGTACATCTAACTCAGAAATTACACTAAAATGTATATCGAAACTAAAAACTCATCTAAAATGTACTTTTAAAAAGAAGTATGGAATACTGTTTGGCCAATGTTATCACTTGTGACCATTTTGGCTTTAAGATACGAGTCTGATTTTCGTCTGTGACCTGCTTTTATTTCCAATACATTTCTCGAAGTCTGGTTCCCAGTTAAAGTTCCATTAGAACACTGCTTAAAAATACATTTAAACTCTAATAATTTTATTATTCGCTAAAATATCGAAAGAAAACTTACCAATTTTCAAATTATCATATTTTCATATATGTTTCTTAGTATTGACTTTATAAAAGTCTCTTTCATTATCATTATTTTTCATTTCTCTTTATTTTATGAAAATTTTAAATTGGCCTATAACTTTTGAAAAAGCACGTATTCAGTATTTTAAAGAAAGGACTGTAGCATTTTGTAAATAAACCACCTCTATTTTTGTTTTCTTGATAAAGAAATACGAAGATTAAGTACCAATAGGAATATTATACCAAATTGTACGAAACATTTTTTGATATTTGTTACATCATCTCATAACATATTGAAAGCAAGAATTCTCGCAACAGCCCATTGTGGTCTCTGGATGGGGTGTTGGAGATTAAAGCTCCACTATTTCGTAACCATCAATATTGTGGCAATGTGATCTACAATGCGCAATGACCTCCTTTGCTTCCCTGGCAAGCTAATAGCCATACTGGTACCCGGGGAACAACTTCTAGTTATTCATCGTGACAGCTCACTGCCTGAATAGAGTTAATTTTTTTTCACAGCAAAAGTGGCAAAAAATAGACAGAAGTGGCCAATTCTCGTGGACATTATAAAATATTTTTTCAAGTCAAATAATATCTTCTGTGAGAAGTAAAGCCTCAAAATTTAGAAATTTTGAATAACGATACCAATACTGGCACTACTTTCAGTGAGGTTACGAAAGTCATATTTCTGGGTTAGGAAATGACATTTAAGTCAAAAGCTAACTTATAATCCCAGAAATGCAAATTAAATAACCTAAAGAGGATAGCAATGCTTCCTCTGGAAATTGAATACCTGGATTGTGTTACATACTTACATTTATACACACCATGTATTTACATAACGCATACATTTACATTGTACATACGTATAGACATAATTAACTGTACAGTGCGCAAAACAGCGGACCACCTTAAAGAATTTTTGATCTTATGACCGAATCTTCATGCTCTGGGACTCATTCTGAATAGTTTGGAGAGGTACAAGAGGTCAAATATACTAATTAATTAGTTTCAAACGATATTTTAAGTTACAATATAGGATATAAAAACGTTATTTCTCTGAATAACCAAACATTTTTTTTCTCGACGGATTCGGATTTCTGAGCCCTTTACTGTGATACGGTGAAATTTTTTCGCAACCTTGATACGGAATTAAATTTAATCATTTTTGACTTTAAGTACAACCATGGTATCGTGTATTAAGAAATTCGAATCAGTGGAAAATTGCTCAATTTAGTACCATATTAGAACTGCACCAAAATTAAACGTTTTACTGTTCAACACGCTCTAAATTTTTTAACGTTTTAGTGTTATTTGATCAGAAAGCTTGAATGTTGTTCTCCTACTCACCGGGTGCTACATTTTGGGAAATAAAATTTCTTGTCTCGCAGGGGTGTTCATCACCTTTCCAGCACAGATTGATAGGAATGTTTCCAGTATATCCAGATATGTAATTGGGATATCTCTTATGCGCATTCCATTCTCCACCACACCTACCCCCACAAATACTGTGTCTGTGAAAATGGTGCTGGCATTCCCTGCAACATACCTCGTCCATATTTCATTTACAGGTGTTCATATCTGTTAAATAAATAACATTCAATACACTAATTTCACTCATGTGACAGATAGATATACATTAACTTATTTCCTCAAGCATTGCCTTTTTATTAAACAAGTTAGACAATTATTGGAAAAAATCAATCATAAATACAGGGTGTTCCAAAATTCTCTTTACAACTTCAAAAATTCATAACTTCGAAAATAAACAAGATATTTATATTTTGTCTTTTGCATGCATTACTGCAACTAATAAAGTTTTTTTCAGTACACTTCAACATGCGCACCATTGGTGGCCCTAAGCACTTCCAGTCTGTAAGATAATTTGTAAGGTAAGTTGTAAAGATAATTTTGGAACACCCTTTATATTATTTTTGATATAAGTACATATTTAACTCAGTATAAATACTGTTGCGTAGAACATAGCATGCATTCAATTAGTTGATGTACCATATATTAAACATATCATATGAAAGGGTAAGAAATTTTGTCGACATCCTACTTTTCATATAAATTGTACGTTTTCAATATACAATTATTTTAAAACTTATGTAAATTCCTTTTAATTTGAATAGTCTCTGTTTAACCCTTTATAGTACTCCCTGTTTTTTTTCTAGTAATATTATGCTATTTTTGGGATGGGAATTGATTTATAAAAAGAAACTCATTTTACTTATTACCGAAAATTATTATGATTTTTAAGTCCATTTTTACTGCTTGAAGAGAGTAGGATTTTCAGAATTTTACCTACTGTAAAGAATTGTTCATAAATTTGAACTTCTGTGCTTATAAATAACCAAGTTCATAAATTATGTAATTATAACTACAAATAAACTCGATAGAAAATTATCAAATAAGGGAACGCAAAACTCACAAGATAAAATAGCTCCCCAGTGATGGCATCTTTTCTTAACCCCACAAAACCTTTATAGTGGCTCATAAGGGAAAAAAAAGCAAAGCCATTCATTCAATTTCTTTTTGTATTTTCTAAAGTTATTAACTTCCACACAAGCTATAGGGAGGAAAATAGTTTTTCATCGATATTTAAAAATTTATTAAGGGTTAATATAGTGATCGCAATACACCATTTTCATAACGCGTTATATTGATATATCATATTGATATTCTAATATCATATTGATATTGATGCACATCGTACATATTATGCATCAAAAATAACAATTTTTATTAACTTCGTCCCCCATATGATTATTATACATTTTAAATTCGCGATTCTTTTAAAATATGTAAACTTAACGTGATATGTAAACTTGACTTAATATGTTTGAACTCATGTGAACTTGACGACTCTCTGTTTAAGATTAGGGTTATACCGAGTGTCCTAAGGATAAATCACCAAATCCATCAAGAAATAGAGCTTCTGACTAAAAGAACTAAAAACCATTCCATGTTATATTTCCAATAACTATTCAAACTGAAATAGTTATATGGGCATCTGTTTAACTATTTATAGACAGCACCATGCTGTTTCAAAAAATGGTGTTAAATTTTGCTTCTTCATTAAGTTCTCCATCCGTAAAAAAAGTTTTGCAACTTAGTGAGAATAAAGGCTTATTTCCTATGCAGAACGCCGCAGTAAACCGTACAGTTCTATCTCTTTTATTTTTCTTAATGAATTTTTCAAATCATCGGCCATCATCGGAACGCATAATAATTCGATTTTGCTATTTTAGCATTACCCATTACATAAAAGCTATTTATGGCGCCATTTTTTAAAAAAATTTAAAACTTTAAGTAATTAAAAACGATTAAAGTGATCTTTTTATTTTGAAGCATTTCTCAAAATTTAATAAACATTACAAGGTTCATTTCTAAAATGAAGAAAAACCTTGAGAAACAAGTGCTAAATAACGTAATTTTTTGAATATCATTAAATATCCATAATAATTCAATATTTATTAGGAAAAAAATAAGAAGATACACACGTGGAGCATTAATGACGAAAAAAATTGCCAACGAGTGGAAACTGGAGAACTATTTTTAAATCGACATCTGTTTTATTTAGTGTGCCTTTGTCACCTTGTGTCCAGTAATGATCGTTTGCTCTATGTTTATTACGCGTATTTAACATCTGTTCTTATACAAAAAAAAAATTGCAATTTTTTATAACTTTTTACAGTATTTAATCACGATAAGTCCGATTTTTAAAGAACATAAATTCAATGTTTATAATTAGCAAAAAGGCTGTTTAATCATTTTTTTTTACCATCATCCCTGCTAAGAATAATCTAAAAAACAGCCCGTGATTGTTAACACGCGTATTCAATATCTGTTACCATGCCGAAAATACCGAAAATATCTGTTACCATGCCGAAGTCCGAATTTTAAGGAATATTGCTGCAATATTTATGATTAGCAAAAATATTATTTAATCAATTTATTTATCTTCTTTCGAATTATGAATAAACTAAAAACCTGACCGTGATTAAAGTCTAAATAGAAATGAAAAGCCGTGAAAAAGACATTTGCATTTGGAAGCCTTTTAAAATCTTAGTTGCCAAAAGAAACAAAGTTAGCGACTGAGTATTCTACCAGAGCTACCGTTTCATATGTAAATTTCATGCCAAACACAAACTCGTTGCTGTTTCAACGTGGCAAATTATATCAGACAAACAGGATTATCTAGTACTGAGCTTTTACTGTCAGTGATAATACCTTACGTTACATCGAAAAACTGCTATTGCATTTTCCATTTTCAAAGTTTTGTGTGTATCTCATTATATCCGGTTAAAGTAATTTGGTAATTACTTTATCCGTATAAATTTAGTAATTTGGTTAGATGAAAGTGTAATTAACGTAATTTAATGTCCCTTTATATTGAAATCATGGTACAGTAAAACTATTTATAATTACATACATTGTGTGATGCAAAACTTCAACTGATTGTGAGTGATAAGATTTTAGTTGTCCGTTAAAATAGATCAAAATTTATTATTTGATATCGACTTATTATCATTAGTTTGAATAATAAGACAATATGTTTATTCAATTAATTAGAGCTCTGATTTAAAATATTAGAATAATTAAAATATTCGACATTAAAAAAGTCTCCTACTTTAAGTAATGTTTTTGTTACTTAAATTAAATTACTATTTTATAGAGTCAAATCTACATATTTTGCAGAATGTTCAAGCTTCGAAAAATTAAAATGAATCGTAAGTACATAGGTTAATTATACATTTTTTAAAAAAAAGAATCAAAATATTATAAATATTAAAATTCCATGAAAAACGGAGAAAGAGACTTAATATTTTGCAGCATCGCTTTTAGCTTTGATCACTGCATATAAATGATCTTGAATGGAATAAGCAAGTTTTTGGCAATCTTCTTTGTTTACATTAGCTTAAGTAGACTTAATGTTCTGCACTAGCTCAGCTTTGTTCATAGGAAAAACTTCCTTTAGTTTCCTTCTTTTCTATATACCGCATACATTTTCAATTAGATAAAGATCTGATGAATCAGCTGGCCACAGTAGCACTGAAGTTTCGCTTTCCTCGGGCCAGATTTTAGTTCATTTTGATGTATGAGGCGAAGCTAAATCTTGTTGGAAAATAAAATCATCCTCAAACAAGTCTTCTGATAATGAAATCATTCAGAAAATATCATGATATATATATATATATGAATTAACTTTTTCTTTGAGGTTGCAGTCTTCCAGGTCTATTTACCCTCATGCCAAATACCAAATTAAAAATATCAGAATAGTTTAAATTAACCAAAATTATTGTGTAACTAAAATGTCCAGCTAAAAATAATTTTTTTTCTACTATGTATAAAAATAGGCCGGGATAGCCAGGTCGGTAGGGCACTGGGCCCATGTCCGAGAGTTCGTGGGTTCGAACCCCGCCGGCCGAAGACTCCCTGAGTAGTAAAAGTGACTGATGCACGTTAAATCTGTCGAGTCGCAAAAGTCCTCCATGCTCCCATAACCTCAGGGGGTACTGGATTGGAGATTGATTGTTCACTGATTCAGGTCAAAATTACGATCTGTGGATGAATGAATGGATGTATGAATGGGTCCGCCCTATAAAACGGGTGTGACGTTTGGTGTGGCAGAAGTCGCATTCTTGGCCATAGATGGCGCCACTGAAAAACAAGAAACGCACACTCTGCCTTAAATATGCTCTGTTTCACCAAGCAGGCTTGCCTGTGTGGCAAGAGGCATTAGAACCAACCACCAACCAACCAATGTATAACAATTTTGTTACAAAAGAACAAAACAAAAAACCGAAGTAAGTTACAAAATATTTTGAAAAACCCATGAAAAAACCTAGCATAAAAAGCAATATTAAAAACTTTAAAACTTGTTTGGATGCCTGAAAAATTAAGAATTAAGTTGGCGAAAAATTAGGTAGATAAAAGGTTGCTATTCAAAACACTTCCAAATACTTTAATTTGGCAATTAAACTAATTTGTTCTTTTTCATGAGCCGTACCATCACACTAGCTGCCTA
This sequence comes from Parasteatoda tepidariorum, assembly GCF_982258835.1. Lineage (NCBI taxonomy): Eukaryota > Metazoa > Arthropoda > Arachnida > Araneae > Theridiidae > Parasteatoda > Parasteatoda tepidariorum. The sequence continues at coordinate 87,877,006 of NC_141757.1, forward strand.
TTTTTCAGAACGTTGCAGACGTTCCTTATCAGGGCTCGAAAAACAGCCCGTTCGCCCGTCCACGGCGGTCATAAATTCCCCGCGCACAATGTATTTCTCGAATCCGATGTCCGCGTGGATGGCCATTTTCCCGTTAATGTTCGTGATACATTTTCAATTTTTTTTTATTTTACAAGAGTCTAGCACCTTACTTCTAAAATGACCCTCTAATCTAGAAATACAGGAACATACTTGGCATGGTGGAATTGATATTTTCTCTATCTGGGAGTACTGCAGCGGTCAAAAGGGACTTTTCAGCAATGAAAAAAAAACACATTACGTACTGGTCTTAAACAAGAAGCGTTAAACGCAATTATGAACATCTACCTAAATGGAAAACCCCTTTCAGATTTCGGTGCAGAAACCTCTGTAAATCATTGGTTTGATTGGGGAACTGGCAAACGTCATATTTGATTCATTTAAAAAACGAAGTACCCACGGATAAATTGACATTCCATATAACTTGATCTTTGTCATTTAAACTATTTCATAAAAGAAATACTGGGTTATTATTAGCAACCTAGTACTTCTTTTATTACTGTATAATGTAATCCTTATATTTGTAATCCTAGTGACTCCTAATTCATTGTACAATTTATATAAAAGTTTGTAATAAATAAGAGAAAATTATATTTTTATTTATTTAGAAGCTACGGGTTAGTTTCAAAGGAGGACGGGTACATTGTTGAACAAGTCGTCCTCGGGGACGGGTAAAATTTCTGAGTTTTTTTAGCCCTGTTCATTATTATATGCTTCTTATTTCATCTTCCAAATTTCAAAGCCTTGATTCGTCACTAAATAATATCCTTTCCCAATCCTGCGAGTCACACAACAATCCTGTTTTGCACCATCTCATTTTTGCAAGCTTTTGATTAACAGTCATAAGTAGTTATGTTTTGGAACACAATTTAATTACTTAATTGATTGGAACACAATTTAATTACTTAATTGATTGGAACACAATTTAATTACTTAATTGATTGGAACACAATTTAATTACTTAACTTAAATTGATGAAGACATCTGAATGGCGTCCATTTAGAAACATCAGTTTTTCTTTCTTTCCATTTCCGATGTAAATATCGTACACCCCGGAAACAACTTTTTTAACCATAGCCTTCATTTTTCTGTCATCTCTGGCCATTTTTTTTTTGTTTTTGTTTTTGTTTTCGTCGACAATTGCAACGCTTATTGTTCTGAACGTCCCCTTTTCCCGATATTGCTTGTTGTAAGATTCTGCTAATGCTTGATTAGGAGCAATTCAAATAGTTAGTTATATATTGTTGATTTTTACCATGTTGATGTAAGTCATCAACTCGTAGTTTTAGTGATTCTGGAATATCACATACGCATTTCATTTTTAAAAAAACTCCAAACATAAAATACAAAAAAAATTTCTTTTTAAAATGATCACCTGCAATAAATCTAACACTCTTACGAGATTGCTCATAAAATTTTCAAATACAAATATTATTGTATTGTATTCTAATAATTTGGTCCAATTAAATATTATAATAATTAAAAAAAACAATTATAATATTTGAAATTATTATCTTTTTTGAAAAATGAACACATTTTAAGTTAGTGTCACAATTTGATTGGAAATAAATTCCTTAAAACATATAGTTTGCATGCATGCATGGATTATTCTAACATTTTGAATCCGAGTCGTACTACATAATATGATATTTTCATTTAACAGAGTGTAACAAATAAGTTACTGATTCTAATTAAAAACTAAAACTATTTAAAGTTGGTCCTTTTGATAAATTTTAATTCCAAACATTTCAAAGCAAACTTTTGAATAACTTTTGTAAAACAATCGCTATATTGAATTTAAGCAAAAAATAATAAATAAAGTTTAAATTGTCACACAGTTATAGCTTAATTTAATCAAAATGTAAAATTAAAAAACATTTTTGGTTAATAGTGTTTATACATTTCATCTTGAAGTTTCCAACTGAAATTTAAGTGATACGAGGTAAAATATCTAAATATTTTGAATACCCAATAAGCAATTAACGGAAAAAGAATTAAAATAAACAATTGAAGGAAATAAACGGATTAAGAACATCAAAGCCTCTTTCGTATCTTAAAAATTAAGAGTTAAGTAAGCGAAAAATTTAGCATATGAAAGGCTGGTATTCAAAACACCTCCAAGTAATTTAATTAGATAATAAAACTAATTTGGTATTTTTAATCCTGATTTTCTCAATAGTTATTGATAAAGTTTTTGTTTGTTTCCCCATTTAAACAATATCTTCCGTATTTAAATAATATCCAGATAAGTAGATTTTCTTTTCATCTTCAGGTTTAAAAAAAAATTAAAACAGATTACAGGGTTGCCACAGACTACTAAAATGCGACCATTTGCTACTATTTTCGGCCTTTGGTGACTATGGCGACTTTTTTTGCCTGAAAGGGCTAAAAAAGCAATTAATTTCAGGAATAGGCGACTATTGGGAGACTTTTTTACTCTTAGCGAAGTTTTTTCGCAAAAATGAACGTTACTTTTCAGTCCCCTCACTAACACGTACTTACTGCCACCTACCATATGCGTAGTGCAGTTAAAACAAATAATTTTTTTAAAAATTAAATTAAGAGTTTGGTAATGTTTTGACGCTTTTTAATAATTTAACAATAGTACTTAAAGTATTTTTTTAAAAAATTTTTATTAAAATTCTTTCGATACTTGTCTTTTTTATAATTTTTTAGATAGTCAGTATCATTTTTAAGCAAATAAATCTTTAGTCGATTTTATTCTCAAAAAAGAAACTAAAGAAGAAAAAATATTTTTACATTTATTAAGTGCAGAATTTGACCATTAGTCAATACTACTTTCTATTATTTTAAATAATTAAATAAAAGAGGGTCTAATAATGTTTCAAAAGCAAGGTTTTTTTTTCAATAAATAATTTTAAAAAAATATTTTTTTCTTCAAAAGTGAACATTTCTTTGGTTTGTTTTCTACTTTCGTTTTTTTTTTTCTTTTAATTTTTAATGCATGTATGTAAAATATTTTGTATAGTGTTATTTTTAAACCAATAAATCATTTTTAATTTAAGAATAATGAAATAAAACTTGGGTTTGCTTTTACTTTGACTTCTTTATTATTTTAATTGAAAATATTAAGCATTGATAATGATGTCATAGTGGAATATGTTTAGAATTAGTATTTTTTTTGGTAATAGATTTATTTCTTTTTATTTATTTTTGATTGATTTAAAGATCTGCCATAGGTAATTTTTGAACATATGCTAAGTTGCGATACATCGCTATATCGCGATGTATCACGATTTAAAATTTCTGACATCACCCAGTCCTAATCATAGTATATGACAAATAAGCCATAATTTTAGTTATTTGGCTAATATTTTTGATAAATTTTTGACCCTGTTCAGGCGACTATTTTCGTAGCTTTAGGCAACTATTTTCCTTCTTGAGGCTACTTAAAGCAACTATTTGTGTTCCTTTTCTGTTGCGGCAACCTTGCAGATATTAAGATAGGCGAGAGAGGAACATCCTGTATGAAACATTTAACACAGAAATAAATCATAAAACCAATGTGCAGCAAAAAAAAAATTCTATGACTTGACTTAGTTTATTAACTACTGATTTATAAGTTGCTAAATTCCTCAATTGTAAGATAATTTTCACTCACAACGCTGCAATCATTCAGAAGAGAATATACGACTCTTTATTTAATCTTTAATATTTCTTTGTAAAAAGTACTGTTGCTTTAACCATTGTGTAACAAAGAGTATCATTTTCTTTTTCTTACAAGCATCAACTATAATTAGTACGATCATAACATAGATACAAATAATATATCATACAGAGAGACAAGAATTAACTTTTTTTGAAATAAAGATGATACAAATAACAGCTTATTACTAGCATTTGTCATTTTTTTAGAATAAGTGGCTATTCAACTCAGTAGACAAATAAACCTGGAAAATAAAGGCTGAGAAATAGAAACAAATTATCTCTAACTATAATTCATCCCCCTCTAACTATAAGAAATTTTTTTTGTAAGTTACAATTTCCTAGACAATCAATTTTTCTGTGTTAAGATCTTTCATTATACAATTGAAGATATCAAAAATGAAGTCTATTATGGTTGCAAAATAGTTTGTTAAACATATACGGTACATAACAGGTATTATTAAATTGTGTTGCAGATAGTGCTAAATAGTATTGATAGAAAAAAATTCATATAGTTTACAATCTTTTCCTTTGTACTATTATTGTTAAATAAATAGCAATAAAAGATTTGTTATGAACTAATATTTTTTCCAAACTTGGATATAAAGTTAGTTTAGGCAACTGATGTTTTATCAATTATTAATAAATTAACCCAATGAAACTATTAATAAATTCAATCTATAAGTTTATTGGTAAACCCATTGTAGAGTAATTAATAAGTAAAAATAACTATATTTTTTGAATGAATGCAACTATTTATCTTATTTTACTTAATTTATTTTTGGTTAATGACCATTGTGCTGGTTTATTTTTATTAAAATAGTGAATAATTAAACCTACTTGCGTTCGGCTAACAAAAAATACTTAAAATGTTCTGTTAATAATATATATATATTTTAAAAACGAGCAAATAATACTTTTCTGTTTACAATTTTAGAGACAATATCATTTTCCAAATTTCTCTGTTTTTTTATTATAAATTAAAATTTTGTATCGTCAAAAAAAAGGTTTCGTTCCGTAAAAAAGTTTTTGGAACTAATGCCAAGCAAACAATGAGGTGAAACACCGGTACTTTTCGTTTATCCTGGTGCAAATAAACTCAGCTATTTTTTATTAATTTTTATACATATTTTTATTTTTATTTATTTATTTAAAATACGCATGCACAAAAAATTAAATAAAAAATTACATCCAGGAAAAAAGGTAATCACTCTTTAAAAGCTACTAAGGCTTAATAAATATAAACTTAAAATATACAAACTACTTTCTACTTTAAACACTAGTAGCTATCCGTTTTTTATTGCTAATATTTCGGATCTCCATTCAAAATGGAAGGCCAAACAAATACATGTATAAAATAAATATTGTTTCAAATGTGTACAGATAAAAATATCTTGCTCATAACAACACATATTTAAAAAAGAAAAATTTGGTTGAAGTGTAGAATCGGGGCCCCTCTGATATTTGCTGATTTGAAAACATGCCTATGTATATACATATGAAAATAAACCAAGAACCAACCACATAACGGTAAATAGAAATTGTGGTAACCCGATGCTGTCGTCATTAAAAGCAGAGACAACAAGAAAAGAATATCATGGTAATCAGAAACTGAGTTTCAGAAAAATTTTACAACTAAAATTTGTTATCAAACCAAGAGGACCCTAATTATACACTTTAACCAAAATTTTGTTCAGTTATTTCATTTATTTATTTTTTTGTTAAGCTACAGAGACGCTTAGGGGTGGATCCTAGAATAGCCCAACCAGTGGTGATTTTTTAAAATTTCGCCGAGCAGGTTTTTGAAATCTCGCCAAACTAGGTTTTCGGAGGATATTTGGGTGAGATTATTTTGAACGTCCGATCACAGTCATCAAAATTCTTGAACCTCATTGGTTATTTGATATATATGTTACCGTTAAAGTATATAATGCAGTTATTTCATAGAATATCTAGTTATTCCATGAAATAACTGATCGTGTCCGTTAAAGTGTGTAATATGTTATTAATTTGACACTTTAACTAGTTATTCAATCAAATAACTAGGTATTCTATAAATTTACTAATGAGAGATAGTTAAAGTGTAAATTAAACAATTGATCTAAAATGAAATAACAAGGCACTCTATAAATAAACTAATGATAGACAATTAAAATGAAAAAGAAGCAATTTATCTAATTTATACAGCGTATAAATGGTATTTATGGAAACGTACCAGAAAATCATTTGTTACAACTAAGATTACTAAAATGACACTTGGAATTACAAAGAACATTATTTCTAAAACAAAAACATTTTTTGTTGAATAGTTCATAAATGTAGTAGGGGTGGAAGGTAAATGTATTTGTTGTGCGAGATATATGATTATGATATAGATTATTTTACACTTTAACGGGCTGCAGATCGTTATTCTAAGAAATAACTAGTTAAAACGCGAAATACAAGAGAGTTTTACACTTTAACGGACACGATCAGTTATTTCATGGAATAACTAGGTATTCTATAAAATAACGGATTTCATACTTTAACGGTAACATATATACCTACGAAAAAGTTGGATTTCGTTCGAAACGAGGTGAAAGAATTTATTTTTTCGCCATTTATGCTTTTGATCTCTTGCTGTTAGAATCATCGTTATTTTTAATTTTTTAACCGTTATTTCATTTACTATCGTTATTATTTCAGTTTGTAATTTTTTCGTGTGGTACCGGTTGAAAATGGCTAGCGAATAGACAAATGAATTTTTAACTTTCTTCAGAGTTATTTTTTATTCTATTAAAAAATATTTTGATAAATTTATAATAATTTAAATTGTTTTTTTAATAATAATAATCAAGAAGTAACGTTGACCCCAGTAAAAACAGCCAACTTGGCGACTTTTTAAAAAATCGCCAAGAGGCGGGCTATTCTACGAATGAACGCTTGGTATCATAATTGTGGTCGTAACACAAATGATGCAAGATTTGGAGGAAAAGCGTGATTATAAGAATGTGAAAAATTATTTCGTTTAAACCTTAATTTGAACATTAATCTTACGACATAAAAACTCCATTTCATTTTCATTTTGCTCAAGTCAATTAGTATGTAGTTTAAACTATAAAAATGTATTTTTATATAAGTGAAAATATTTCTTTTATCAATTAACTAAATAAGTTTTATAACTATCCAAATTATAGATTAAATTAGTTATTTAAATAAAACATACCTTAAGAAAACAATGAATTTTCAATGTAAAATATTCTAAATATAAATTTTAAAAATTTTTTCAATGACTTTAAATTTTTATTTTGCTTAATTTGTTTGTGTCTTAAAGAAATTAACTGTACCAAATGTAATGACTGTGCTGACCTCGGGAAAAGAAGGCAACACATTTTTTTAGAAAACCTATTGACTTGAATCTAAATGACTTCACACTTCAGCGGAAAATTGTGGAACGTCATTAAATAAAATTACATGGGATCAATATTTTAAAAGTACATTGCAAAATATATAATTTTAGAAATAGATATATTTGCGTATGAATTGCTTCATGCATTGTGAAAAATTAAATTTTCATAATAAACTTCTCTCTTTGCAAAATATATTTGTAAAATTTATAAATTATATTTTATTATATATTATTTATAAATTATATTTCTCCATTACCAAAATTCTATTGGACGGTAATTTTTCCTTATATCTTAATACAAATGGTGGCAACTACATTAAAAGTATAGTATAGTGTAACCCAGAAAAAAATTCTTGGTGTAGTAAACATCAAGGACAGTTTTTGAGATCAAGGGCAGAAACGTCAAGGATAGTCCTGAACACTTTGAAATGATCCTTTACGCTACTGTTAACGGACATAATGGTTGGTATTTAATAGTTACCATCATTTTTAGTGAGTAGTAACACTAAAGTATATGATAGCAATAAGATATAATAGCAATAAGATTTAATACACATCAGAGTTGTTGGTTAATTTATTTTTTAATGATACAATTTAAAGTTAGAACAGTTCATTTAGGATACATAGACATTGTAACTTTTTAAAAAAATTTAGTTTTTGGATCACACATACGCACAGCAAGAAGAAAACTAATACGAATTCAAATTAGGCTTAACAAAATAAATGCGGAATGAAATAAAATATTGCAAAATTATTTGGTAAAAGAAAATTAATGCGAATTCGAATTAGGCTTAACAAAGCAGATGTGGATAGAAATAAAATATTATGAAATTATTTGATACGATTATATATATATTAAAAACTAAAATATAATTATCTTTATTGCACAACTAAAATATGCTTGCGTTCTAAAACGGTGACCCTTTGTTTCTTTATTTATAACAGTGTGCAAGACAACAACAAATTCCTGTAATTACGTGCTTGAATGTAAACAATTCAAATGCAAAGATATCTAAAATGCACAAAAATTGATGTTTGCGAAAGTGAAGGTAAGTCATGAATTGTGTGAATGTGGATGAGCTTGGTGTAAGTATTATCCATTTGCGGTTCTTGGGTTTATCGATAACGTATAAACTACATAGACATGAGAGATTTGATGTTAACTTCAAATAAAGTATTTCTTTACACAGCTGTTTGGGTGATTCAACACTGAATTTGGAGAGATTTTACACCATAGTTTTTAGAGACTGGAAATCACAAGTATTCTAGTGAAAGTAGCGCAAACCATTACTTTTTATAAGATAATAGATTCAGAAATTTATATATGTATATATATATATATATATATATATATATATATATATATATATATATATATATATATATATATAATAAATAAAAAAAAATACAAGAAAACACTAAGAAAGTTAAGAAAAACAATAAGTATCATTTATTGCGCTTAAGCTGCAAGTAAACAGCACTCATTAGATAAGTTCAAAATGAAGAATAAAACAAAGAAAAATTATAGACATATGAAAAAAAGGGGGGTGGGAAATAATAAGTAAAAAAATAACAAACAACATAATATTTAAAAAAAAAAAAAAAAAAAAAAAATTGTGAAATTTTAATTAAAAAACCGGAAAAAAAAAGATATAATCTTTTCATCAGCCCACACGATTATATCCGCAAAACAGAGTGCTTTCTGATATTGTATCAATAAAGCCAAAGCAAAATATATTAATACAATAGTGTGAGGAGCACTCAAAATTTTTTTTATAAAACAACAACATAAAATTAGATCATAAAAAGTAAAAATAACATGTAAAAACAGATAATAAAATAAAATAAAAAGAAAAAACATTAAAAAGGGGGGACTATAAAGCGAGTAGCAAAATCATAACAACTTACATGGACAGAAATTTTTCAAGAATGATTTAAAAATGTTTTCGCAGAAAGATTGCCAGATTACAAAATATGAAAACAAAAGATGAAAGCAAAAGCGCAAATCAAGTGTAACAAGAGGGTTTTAAAGTGTCGTTCTTACTGCACTGCTGAAGTGATTTGTTATTCTGAGTTTTGATTTGTTAGTTACCAAGGATGGTCCCGAAATGGATGTGCGCAAGGTAATATTATACTGGATAATTTCAAAAATTGATCATAAATAGTTTTAGAAGATAGATGTTTATTTAAGAAAAAATATAAAATAGAAAAGAGAAACATAAATTGCCTTGCAAATAATTTTAGCCGCGGATTTGCACGATATGGATTAGCACATAGAAAAATTATTTAAATTATCAAAGAAAGAATTTTAATAGATAATTTTAACACGGATTTGCCCGAAATGGATTTGCACATGGAAAAATTAACAAAGAAAAAATTTTAGCAGACAATTTTAACCACGGATTTGCCCGAAATGGATTTGCACATGGAAAATTGTATAAATTAATAAAGAAATTTTTAGCAAACAATTTTATCCACGGATTTGCCCAATTAAAAGACATATGTAGTAATTATGTAGTAGGAACAGAATTAAAAGAATATGTAGTAATATTTATTTATCCAAAAAACAAATCGATAAACTCTTTCAAAATCTGATAAAAAACAATGGATACCCAACTAATGTAATAAAATTTTATATAAAATCATTGAATTAATCGTATATTTTGGTGGATATATTTTCTAAACATTTTTTGTTTGTTAATTTTTATGATTTTCCCATGTGCAAATCCATTTCAGGCCAAAATTCATTGCCAGAAATTATTTACTAAACAATTTCTTTGTTAATTTATATAATTTTCCATGTGCAAATCCATTTCGGGCAAATCCGTGGTTAGAATTATTTACCAAAAATTCCTTTACTAAATAATTTCCTTTGTTAATCTATAAAGTTTTTCCATGTGCAAATCCATTTCGGGCAAATCCGTGGATAAAATTGTTTGCTAAAAATTTCTTAATTAATTTATACAATTTTCCATGTGCAAATCCATTTCGGGCAAATCCGTGGCTAAAATTATGTACTAAAAAATTTTTTTCTTTGTTAATCTTTCCATGTGCAAATCCATTTCGGGCAAATCCGTGGTTAGAATTATTTACTAAAAATTCCTTTGCTAAATAATTTCCCTTGTTAATCTATACAGCTTTTCCATGTGCAAATCCATTTCGGGCAAATCCGTGGATAAAATTGTTTGCTAAAAATTTCTTTATTAATTTATACAATTTTCCATGTGCAAATCCATTTCGGGCAAATCCGTGGTTAAAATTGTCTGCTAAAATTTTTTCTTTGTTAATTTTTCCATGTGCAAATCCATTTCGGGCAAATCCGTGTTAAAATTATCTATTAAAATTCTTTCTTTGATAATTTAAATAATTTTTCTATGTGCTAATCCATATCGTGCAAATCCGCGGCTAAAATTATTTGCAAGGCAATTTATGTTTCTCTTTTCTATTTTATATTTTTTCTTAAATAAACATCTATCTTCTAAAACTATTTATGATCAATTTTTGAAATTATCCAGTATAATATTACCTTGCGCACATCCATTTCGGGACCATCCTTGGTAACTAACAAATCAAAACTCAGAATAACAAATCACTTCAACAGTGCAGTAAGAACGACACTTTAAAGCCCTCTTGTTACACTCAATTTGCGCTTTTGTTTTCATCTTTTGTTTTCATATTTTGTAATCTGGCAATCTTTCTGCGAAAACATTTTTAAATCATTCTTGAAAAATATCCGTCCATGTAAGTTGAACTGATTTTGCTGCTCGCTTTATAGTCCCCCCTTTTTAATTTTTCTTTTTATTTTATTTTATTATCTGTTTTTACATGTTATTTTTACTTTTTATGATCTAATTTTATGTTGTTGTTTTATAAAAAAAATTTTGAGTGCTCCTCACACTATTGTATTAATATATTTTGCTTTGGCTTTATTGATACAATATCAGAAAGCACTCTGTTTTGCGGATATAATCGTGTGGGCTGATGAAAAGATTATATATTTTTTTTCCGGCTTTTTTTCCGGTTTTTTAATTAAAATTTCACTTTTTTTTTTTTTTTTTTTTTTTTTAAATATTATGTTGTTTGTTATTTTTTTACTTATTATTTCCCACCCCCCTTTTTTTCATATGTCTATAATTTTTCTTTGTTTTATTCTTCATTTTGAACTTATATATATATATATATATATATATATATATATAGCACAAAAAAACAAAGAGAAAAACGAAAATAATTAATAAGTTTTAATAAAACTTATTAATTATTTTCGTTTTTCTCTTTGTTTTTTTGTGCTATGTTATAGTGATCATATTTAAAGCAGCTTTCGCGCTTGATATTATCTACTATTACCTTACTTCCGTTTTCTTTTTGTTTCCGTTTTTAGTTTATTTTTGTTTTTTTTGTGCTATGTTATAGTGATCATATTTAAAGCAGCTTTAGCGCTTAATATTATCTACTATTTGCTTACTTTCGTTTTCTTTTTGTTTCCGTTTTTTGTTCGTCTTCTAATTTCGTGTGTTTAGGGCATTGCTCTTTGAGCCTAATTTTCGGACTTCAGCAGCAATAATAATTTGACTCCTGCTAAAAATCAATTCAAAATGAGTAAATCCTGTTTTTTTTTTTTTTTTAATAGTTGTTTTAATTTTCAAACTTTTTAATTACAAGCTTTAAATTATCCTGTATTATACTATTACCTTGCGCGCATCCATTTTCGGGCCCACCCAAGGTAACTAACAAATTAGACGCGCTTCAGTTTTGCAGTAAGAACGTGCCATAAGATATCACTTTATTTATGCTTCTGTTTTCATATATTGTAATCTGGCAATCTTATTACGAAAATATTATAAATCATTCTTGAAAGATTCCGGTACGCGTAAGTTCATTTAATTCGCTCCTCACTATGTAGATTTCTTTTCGTGTATTGATCTCTAATCTCTTTACATTTTATTTTCAGTTTTTTGCTTGATATATTTCTTTGTTTTTCCGTACATATTTTTAACTTAATGTGTTCCAATTTCGTTTAAAATTTTGTGAGTGCTCCTCACACTGTTGTATTGATATATTTTGCTTTGGCTATATTAATACAATATTAGAAAGCACTCCTTTTGCGGATATAATCGTGTGAGCTGATGAAGAGATTATATCTTTTCTTTGTTTTGTTTTCCAAATTTTATTTATTTATTTATTTTTTTTTTAGGTATTAAAAATTATGATATTTTAAATTCTTTTAAAATATTATTGCTAATAATTTTTTTCTCTTGTCATTATTTTGTATTTTTTCCCATATTTTCTCAATTTTTTAGCTTATATATATATATATATATATATATATATATATATATATATATATATATATGATTAACCTGTGATTATATGATCATCACATATATCATAAAACCTGATTATCATTGTTAATAGCCGGAATAAATGAGATAATAAACAGTAGATATGTGTGGGCCGTTGCCCGATTCACTCTTTCCCAGTATTCCATAAACTACTGTTCAAAGTATATGACCATTTCCAGTACTTTCCACACTGTTGTATTTTATGGTAAAAAGATATTTCAAGATATACACATGCCTAATGTTCCCTTCACTTATGTTTTTTAAAGTGAAAGGATATTGCAAGGATATACACCTGCGGTTGTTCCTTTCACTGGTGTTTTTTTAAAGTAAGAGAATTTTGCAAAGTGTACACATTCCCAATGTTTCATACGCTGCTGATGCTTTTTAAAGTAAAAGGATTTTGCAAAGCATACGCATGCCCGATGCAAATGTTATAAATGAAAACAAAATGTAGTATTTCTAATATTTTAAACAATCGTAAATCCTATTTAACAAGATTTTCCTTTTGTTTCAAAAATCACATTCACGATAATATTTTGTATTGTAATTGTAATATAATATTAAATCTCTTTTTTAAAATCTAATTTGGGTTTCTCATTATTAACATTTTCTTTTCCATTTGCTGCAATTATATTTAAAACTTATAAGACTTTATTTAAAATTTGTATTTTTAAATAAAAAAACAGCTTAAAAACTTGTATCTATTCTATTATATATAATTCTCTTACGTGGCTCCCAAATTTTGGCTGTATTTCTTTTCCGCCGGTGGCAACATTTGATTTGTTTTGCTTACGTTTTGAAAACACCAAAGCATTCTGCCTTTTAATGATGTGTTTCTGATCTAATATATATCTTACGTGGCTCCCAAATTTTGGCTGAAGTACTTTGTACAACTAAATAAGATTCTTTTCACAACACTTAAATATTTACTTTATCTTCTTCATATATCAGTCGGCAAAGAATTCTGTTAGGTTAAAAAAATAACGAATTCTAAAAGAAAATAAACAATAAACAATTAAAAATAAAAATAAACAATTTAAAAAATAAAAATGTTGTTGCTAGCCATAGAATTTTTTGAAAGTTAACTTATCAACATAAATCAAAATGACATAAAAGTGCAACTAGATCAAAATTATGATACCTGAGCGCTTGACGTAACAAATCCTTCAATTCTATAAGTGTATCGCCAAATGCCCAAATTAACAATTGAGTTATTAAAGAAATTCTTCAAACAGTTTTAAATAAACAACCTACTTCTACAACTGCTTCTTGAAGAACTTGGCTCATCGATTAAAAATATTGTTTTAATTTTACAGTACTAGCTTTACTTCTATTTTCATTATTGCTATGACCCTCTTTCAGTACATTTTACAACTTTTTGCTTAATTTGAGGACTTTAAGTTGTTTTGTGGTTGAATACTGACATTTAGAAATGTGCACATAAAAAAAATAATATTTAGAGGTTACGAGTTGCTTCAGAAAAATTTGAATTGTTGACATTGAATTTAACAATGGAAACAACCGTTTTTGTGAAAAATTGAATTGTATTGTTGAAATCAAAACTAGAAATATTGTGTTTCAACTTAACAATACTACCTTAATTTATACTTTAGAATTGTCTCGGAGTAATTTGAATTGTTAGCAATAACTTAAACAAAAAGTTTTATTTTAACGGACAAAGACAAAATTATAATTTTAACTTTTTCTATGACTATACTCATTTTCTTACTCTTTTCTTTGTTTTTTTATACATTTTATATTTTTGTGATAAAATAAAAAACTTATAGTTTTTCTGCTTCTGAACACAGATGAAAACACAAAATGATGGGCTTCATCAACAATCAAAAATATATACATTTATTTTACAAATTCCATATTATTAGGGTGGCGCCCTTCTGAGAATTAAAAATACAAAATTATCTTCATCAAAGCCGATGCTTTACATCCGGCGTTCAGTACTATTTCATATTGTTTTACAACACATGGTTTAGCCCTCTGGTGGGAAAGACTTTAAAACAAAACTTACAGTGAAACGTTTTCGGAACTTCAATATTCAAAAAAGTATACAAAAACTAGACGTTAAGAGCGTACCCAAGCGAGCAAAGCGAGCATTGGATTGCGAAGCAATCCGAAATGAACTGTGAAAGCAGTTCCGGGGGTAGGAGAGCGCCAGCGAGCAGGGGGCTAAGCCTCCTAGTATAAAGATAAATCTTTATTTTTAAATTTTGATACATTTATCGATTCAATATCTCACCTTTGAACTTTCCTATTTTTCCTTATGAAAACTATCACTCATTCAAAAAGTTTGAAGAGAGTTTGGAAAAGTTTACTACAAATAAAATATTGATCGATAATATCAATATTTCCGACATACCTAGCGTAAATAAATATATCTTCTATTTTTAATAGGCAAGTTGTATAAATTTTTAAGGTATATAAATGCATGCAAATAAATACAAATTATAAAACAGCGAAACTATTACATTGCGCAAAGCCTAATTTACAATACAATTATTAGTTACTTTGTTCTCATTTCAAGTGCGAAAGTATTTTTTTCCATTTAAATCTAGTTTATGTTTTTGTTTAGTATTGTTGTTGATCACTAGTCTTTTCTGTATTGTTCAAAAGTGATTTAAAAATTTAGAAGTGAATTCACTTCGACTAATGAACGTTAAACCGTTCCTATAGTGACTGACAAATAAACTTTTCGATAGTGCAAGGAAAAATTTTTATTTTTAAAACAAAGACTCGGACTTTTTTATCAGAAAATTGAGTGAAGTAATAGGCAACAAGTATTGTAGTGTTTTGATGTCGCAACACTAAATGTTAAAACAACTTAAAACTATCTATGCAATTAAGGAGTTCACCCTTTTGTTGACACATTCGTGAATATTCATGAACCTTTTTTTGAGCAATATTGTCAATGTTTAAAATTCGTGATAAAAAAATCTTCTAGTTTGAGAGTAATCTTGTGATAAACTTACGCAGTAGTTTATTCATTACACAGTATTTATTCATTACAATATTCATTTATATTCATTACGCAGTAGAGAAAAAAAGTTTTCAACTGTTATTCAGAAGTACTTAGTACAAGTCATAATAGTTATTATAAATATCAATTAGCATAATAAAAAGAACTTTCTTTCCTTAATTTATTGCTTTAGAATTAATAATATTTCAAATAAATATAGTGATAAAAAATAAAACATCCTGAATAACTTTTTTTACTAGTCGAATTTGCAAAAATTAGGTGCATTGAGAAAAAAGTGTGATCAAAATTACACTTCAGGCTTTATGGGAACACGAAAAAGCTCGGTAATTCATACCGAAGCTCTTTGATAACGATATGGGTAAAATTAAGAATAAAATATGAATTTGTATTATGCAATAAAATTTTGTAAATGTAGAAAAAATTAGTAATTTTTGTAATATCTTAGAGGCCGACATAAAAACTATTTATTCGGTAAAATTTATTTTTCGGTTTTGTATTTTTTACTAAATGTGTGGTAATACGAATTATGACCTTGAAAACAAAAGAATGACAAAATTAATGGTTTAAATACCGTATGTTTTGGTTTTATTAATCAAAATTGTTGACTTCCTTTTTACCAGGAATGTCATAATCACACTTTTAGAGTTTTCAAACTAATAACGGTAAAATAACCGGCCACAGTCTGTCCATCCAATTAACCATAAAATAAACGGTAAAGAGCATTTTTTAAATTTACGGCTTTTTAACCATTTATGACTAACATGGCTTCAAAACCTTAGAAAAGAAATTTAATTAGACATTGAAGCTCGACTTTTTGTTAGGTAATGGGCATTGGAGAAGGTTATGATTACGTTGTGTTTTATCAAATGAACTATGGAATGTGGTTTAATTAGTTTATCTGGTTGTTTTACCTAACGTAAGAGATGGGAAGTACCTACTAGATTCTTTTGTGTTAAGTTGCTAACATCAATGCGTGAATTAGAATACCGTATTTTTGTATATCTATACGTGAATGAGAGTAAAATTCAGGGTAACGAATTGGGGAATGCCCTCTTTTTAATGGTTGTTTGTCAGTTTTGTTTGAGTAATGTAAAATAACAAGTAAATAATTTGTTATTTAACCATTTCTTCAGAGAAATTTCTAAAAGAACATACAATACTGTAATTTTAAAAGAATATTTTCTCGGTGTGCCAATCTTATGTTTCAAAATGTTTATCTCAAATATGCTAACTATTAATTAAGTTGAATTAGACCCAAAATTGCAATTTTACTGAATAAATATACTTTTTAGACAGATTTGTATTTTTGGCCGTCAAAATATAGAGGATAGCCGCAGTGTAGAAAATATGGTCCCAATAGTTTTGCCAGAAGAGCGATGGAAAATTTAAAACAAATGTTAGAACGAAATTTGGATTGAAAGTTAGTTAAATGTTAATTTCATTTTCTGCTTATTTCACCATTGTATATGGAGAAGATTTCAAGCGAATTAAAAAATATTTGTGCATAATATTTAAATTTATTCATACAAAGACCATTAAATGTAAAACTTAATATAATTTTTTTATTATTTTATTTAATGATGGTCAAAAAAATTTTCAGTAACAAGGTATAATTCTAAATTGTGTAATTTGAAATAAGAAAGGACAAAATTCGAGCCAAATTGGTCGAACAGAAATACGGCTGTTTTAAGTTTTAAAATTCAGAAACTGTTCGACCAATTTCATTCAAAATTAGTATTTTGTTATTTAAAATTAAGTATATTGTTTGAAATGGGGAATTATGCTTGAAAATTTTCAAAATTTCTGAGATATGGCAAAATACTCAAAAAGTAAAATTAACCTTAAGCAGTCTAAAGTTTTATCAGCTCTGTAACCTAAACAAATAATATCATACTTTCCAGATTGCGGATACTTTTCCATATGTATATTAGATATCTGCGGAAATTATCCAACTTACACAGTGTGAGCCGCGACGGCTCAGGGATAGAGCATTCGCTTTCCAATGAGGTGAACCGGGTTCGAATCCCAGTGATGGCTTGTCGATACGAATCCCTAATCGGGTTTGCACAGACCACAGTGCTGATGTGAAATATCCTTATTAGTGGACGGATCATAGGTTAAAGTCCCCTTGCACTCAGGCTAACCGGGGGGGGGTTCTCGTGTTCTTCCTCTCCATGTAACGCAAACGCGGGTTAGTTTCATCAAAAAGTCCTCCGTGAAGGCAAATTTCTCCCAATACTTAATCCAGCAGTTTCCTTGTCTTCTGAATTGGGTTCAAGGTTATAAGACTACGTAGCTGAACGTAAGTAGTCGTGAACCCAAAAATTTGGGTCGGCTGTTCAACGACGGTTGCAAAATTAAAATATAAAAAAACTTACACAGTGTGCCTCGTAAAGATCGCCTTTTATATATGCATTTATAATCCTTAACAAAAAATTAAAACAAAAAAGTAAGCACACGTATTAAAATTAAAGCGTGAGAAAAAAACATAAAACGCTTTTGGAAATCTAACAAATCACAGTATAGGAGGGCGAATATAGTATGCAAGAAAACAAGTTTGATTGCGAGAGGAAGAGGGGATTTGAAAGACAGTGGTTAGAAATACCTTTAAATAAAAGAATTGACTAAAGTAGCTTAACCTTGATTTTTATTGCATTCACTTTCCTATACTGTAATTTCTCCGATTTTGCTACTATTTCTGCTTTTTTTCCACGCTTTAGTAATAATTATGGAGCACAATACAGGCCGTCCCGAAACGACCGCATAAACTCTGCACAGCTAGATTCCTCGTTGGGAGTACATAAAAACTGCCCAAAGAAGCGTTCCTGTACGATACATAGTTTAAGAGAGAAATACGAAAAACGAAGTATGACGTCACTGCCGGTGCAAGAAAAAATCACTTTATTGGACATATTAACGACAGTATTTGCATATCTTTCAAGACGATAATGTTTAAAACGCACGCCGTGCATATTCTGCTTTAAATTGTGCATAGTATACTGCTGTTGATATGTTCAATAAAGTGTGTTTTCTCGCACCGGCAGTGACGTCATACTTTGTTTTTCGTATTTTTCTCTTAAACTATGGATCGTACAGGAACGCTTCTTTGGGCAGTTTTTACGCACTCCCAACGAGGAATCTAGCTGTGCAGAGTTTATGCGGTCGTTTCAGGACACCCTGTATACTGGTTCTATCGTTGATAAGAATTTTAATAATACATATTAAGGCTGTCTCTACGGAACATTCTGCGTATTACTTTTAATTATCATATTTATGTATTTCCCAGAATTATTTACGTTGTATATTTGCTGAGTGAAGGTAAAATAGCTTCAGTGGTAGACAGATCAGAAGTTAAGAGTCCCCGTGCCATCAAGATAACTGTGGGAAGTTTTCTTGTTTTCTCTCTCGATGCGGGTTAGTTCCATCAAAAAGTCCACCATGGAGAATAGTTTGTATCAATGCTTGTTCCAGGAGTTCCCTTGTCTTCTGGATTGGGTTCAAAATTATAAGACTACTTTAATGAACATTGGTAGTCAGTCGTAAACACAAAATTGAGTCAGCTGTTTGTTCAATGACTGTTATAATTACCCATATTCTATATTTCCCATTAATTATGCATATATTTAATATTTTCCAGAATAATATAAATTATATTTGTATTTATATTATATATTTGCGAATATTTATAGAAATAACTTTGCATTTTCACACCAGACCTAACATGACTAATTCCAAAACTATTATCATCCAAGATTTTTCTCCAACATTAGGCAAACTATAAATAAAAAAAATTAGATCGATATCCCCGTCTGTCAAGACATTAGAAAATGTTAAAGTCAAATGTAAATTACACACCACAGTAAAAAATGGAAAAAGATGGACATTTTAGAAGGAAGACAGAAAAGAAAGTTAGAAGGTTATGTTAATATTTTAACATCAGAATGGAATTTTTTATGTTAAAATAACGTTAAGTGCACGTGATCGATTCCTTCTTCCATTAGCCTTATATAAGAAATATTACGGATGCAAAAATAAAAAAAGAAAGAGAGAGAAAAAAAAAAGATTCCGCTTTAATCTTTTGAAAATGTTTTTTAACCTTTTCCGGAACTTTCGTGAGACAGGCGGAAGAATATAAATAAGATATTTCTGCAGATGTCTTTGAAGAATTTTTAAAAATAAGATATTTTTATGAAATGGTTCCGCCTTTTTTAGTTGATTGCGTGAGCTTCGTTTTGTCTTTGAGGACACGAACATTAATCATTTAGCTTAAATGAAATAATTGTAATTTATTGCGAAAAGTTATCACCATATAATACAGGAAGAGGTTCAATATGACTTTTACGAAAATATTACGCACATAAACTGTACACAACTTTTTTAATTATACTATCTTTGATTATACTATTTAGGTCAAAACTACATAACTATCTTGTTCCGTCGTAGCCATCGTGTAGCCATCTTTATAGCCAAAAAGTTTTTACGAATTTAATTCGTAAAAACTTCTTCACTGTGATTAATGTGCCTACTTTTAAATTATACTGTCTTGTCAATGTGTTTAATATAAAATTATATTCCCATGTCACAGTAATGTCATGCTTAATTTTAAACTATGATCCTCTGTGACAGTAATGTCACTGTACTTAATTTTGAATTATAATTCCCTATCACTGTAATGCCACTGTGATTATTTTTGAATTATAGTCGCCTTCTAAATATCGTTTTTTTTTTCTTTTTTGGTAGTGTTTTGAATTCAATTGCTCTTCAGATTGGCAGGTACTAACTTATTACTCAGTAAAAAATTCTGGACCAAAAGTTCCAGCACTCATAGTGCCGGTACTTTTTACCGTAAAATCCATTTTTACGGAATCATGTTACGGAGCAAATATACCGTCATTTTTACAGTAATAATTACAGTAATACCAATGAATCACTCTAAATAAATATTCCTGTGAAAATTTCGGTATAACATTTTACGGTAAAAATGGATTTTACGGATGATGCATTCAAAATGCCGATACTTTATACCGCAATTGGATCCAGAAACTTTTGCAGTATAGAAAGAAAAGGCAGCCAGAGTGCAATTCTGACTACATTGGAATCATCATGCAGTTGGTTTTGAAATTGTGAAGTTTTAACCTTCACTTTTAAACTTTACTACGTTTACAGTAAATTTTGAAATTTTGAAGTTTTAACCTTCACTATGCTACTTTTAAGGCTGTCACAGGGTTTTAAATCTCATGTGATACTTTTTAACTACACTGTAAAAAAATTGCGGTAAGATGTACTGGCATTAAGGGTGTCATTACTTTTCACCGAAAAAATCCAAATTTATTGTAAACTTTTACGGTACAAAAAATCTGATATACCGTTACTGATACAAAAATATTTACTGAAATACTTTCATTTAGTAGATTTTACCATAAAAATTATGGTATAAAAATTTACTGCAATTATACAGGTTTTTTTACAGTGTAGTTCACTGAAGGGGAGATGTACAGTGGGCAAAATCGAAAACGGATCCCCTCCCCCAAAAAAACTTTTTTTTTAAATCTTATGAACGTATTTTCACGTTCCAGGTCTCAATCTTAACGGTATAATTTCAAATAATTCAACGGTAAAATTAACGGGATAATTTCAAATATTCTTATTAATTAGAGTAGAAAATATTTAAAATTACAAAATTCAGACACAAAAATGTACTTTCTCTGAATAAACATACCTTTTTTTCAACTTATTCGGATTTCTGGCCCACAAAATATAGGGGAGGCCGCAATCTGGAAAATATGCTCCTACTAAGAATCTAGTATATATGGTCAGGAGAGCTGTCAGAAGTTAATTTTATTTTTTGTGTATTTCGCCACATCTCAGGAACTATTTAACTGAATTAAAAACCTTTTGGCTGCACATAACTATAAAATTCGTTTAACCAAAGATCGTGCCATGCAAAATGTTTTAGTAAATATTTATTGTTTCTTAGTATTTTATATAATAATTGTCGAAAAAATTTTAAACAGTAGGGTATAAATTTTTCTACGCAATTTTAAGGAATGAAAGTTTACATAACAAAATACAAATTTGAGCGAAATTGTTCCAATAGCTCCTAAAAAAACGAATTTTAAAAATGTTTTTTTTTTTTTAAAAAAAAAATTCCATTTCTCAGGAACTATTTGACCGATTTTGTTCAAATTTTGTATTTTGCCAGGCAAAATTATACTTTTTGAAATAATGTAAAAATTTGTATACCTTACAATTCAAAATTTTTCGACCATTATCAAATAAAATAATAAAAAATTATAAATATTTATTAAAAGTTGTATTTTTCAAGGAATAATCTTCAGATAAATGAATTTCAAAGTTGCGTGCAAAAATGTTTCAATTCACTTAAAAAATTCTCGAAACATGTTGAAATACACAAAAAGTAAAACTAACGTTATGGGGTCAAAATTTTGAACAGCTCTCCTGATCAAACTATTTCGAACCATATTTTCCAAATTGCGTCCCCCATATTTTGATGATCAAAAATTGGGGGGGAAATTGGAATCCGTTGAAAAAAAGGTATATTTATTCCGAGAAAGTACGTTCTCTGATTTCGTAACTTAAAATATCATCTGCACTAATTAATAAACATATTTAAGGTCACCGGCTAGAATTATTGAGTCCAAGATCGTGAAAATCTGATCATTAGGATTAAAAGTTATTCGGGTGCTCCGTTTTTATTTTTATTTTACGCAGTGTGCCAAAATTTTTCATGTTTACTGCAAACATTTGTTTTCTAATTTTTTTTGCTCGTTTTATTACCTAATTTTTTAAAAAAATAATTCTATATAAAAATAAACTTTCATGTAATGACTCCAAATAAATTCTACATTCTTTTAAATTCTACCAAAATAGTATATTTCTAAGATTAGGGTCATGAAAATATTTTTATGAGCATATGAAAGTTATGATATCCTTTTAGGAGATTTAAAACTTTTTTCAAAATAAAAGAGGGCTGTTTGTATTACTACATTATGCACTTTATAAATCTTGTCGAGTTCAATCTCTTTGTTTCGAAAAGATATTTTTAAACATTTATTTATTCGAAATATGCAAAAACGAAAACAGGAAATTTTTTTTCTGCTCAGATCTAAGTCCCTTTGAAAGTTGGATCTTTCATTTCAAAATCTATTTTTCTATTTTCCAAATCTGTATATTTTTCAAGCATGTTACAAATGTTGAATTCCCAGATAATACAGCTTTTTATATCATATACCTATTTTTAACAACACTTTAAATATACAATATTTTTAACTAGTGTATACAATATTTCTAACTAATACAATATTTATGTTCGTATCCACCATTTTTTCTCTTATACAATATTATATTAGCTCTTATACAATATTTTTAATTAATTTAGAATAATAATAATGAATCTTTGTTTATTTTATTTCAAAATTCCGTAGTTTTAATATAAATCATATTATTTATTGTTTTTTTTAATGTATTTGGTTTTAAAACCATCATTAAATTTATTAATTTACTACATAATATGATATTTGAGAAATATGTAAAGAAATACATTCGAGACAAAATATATTGCAAAAAAATTACATAGATTTTCCTTTTAAACATACTTCATAATTGCCAAAATACTGTACTATCTTTGTCATGAGTGATTTACATATCAATTTATATATGATAGAAAATGTTCTCTTTCATTTTTGATACATATAAAATGCATGGTTACCATTATTTGAATTGAGATGCAAGTGTCATATTGACTGAAAAAAGAACCATAGATGCCAGAAATGATAAATTATAGTGACAATAATGTATTTCGAAGAAAAAATATTTTTCTAAAGAATATAAAAATTGTGTGGTGTATTTGAAACTTTTTAAGATAGCTTGAACTTCGAAAAAAAAATTTAAACGATAATATTGCTTTTTATTTAAATGCTTTAAAAACCCTACATTATGTTTTATTAAGTCATGACACCTTTTTAAATAAATTATAATTGCAAATTACTTTTAACATAAAAACACAAATAAAATAAATAAATAAATATGCAATGAGAATTGTCTAAAATTACATTGCTAATATTGATGATTTTTTTAAAACAAAAATTGGCTATAGTTTTGAAATTCAGTAGCCTAAATGCCAAAAATTATTAAGTGTTTTTTTCTTTTTCTTAAAGAAAAATAACAAGAAACATCATTAAATGTTTTTCAAACCAGTTTTAATGTGGACAATATTTATTTATTCTCTAAAAGGTTATTAATTTTTTTAAATAAAAGAAAGGTTAGAACTTTTTTAATGCTTTTTTTTTAATGTTTTTTTAATAATTATTATTATATTTTCTTAATTCCTTGCTCTTTATTTAAGAAGCAGTTAGTTTATTTGCATTTGCTTTACTCAGTTATTTTACATGATAGTCGGAGAATTTATAATATATTTATATAAACAATTTGAGAGTTTGGTAATTAAAATTTTGAAACCGTTCAGAACAGTTGGCAACGGAATGAAAAAAGTGGGCTTGCCCAAGGTGCATGTTCAAAGAGTATACCTACTTTCTGAAGAGTACTTATACTTTTGAAAGAAGGAGTACGTGTACACGCTAGCGCAATATGTAATACTAGAGTACCAAATCGAGATCACGTCCGTATCTTTCCCTGTTAGAGTCGGAAGGGCCTATTTCTTACATGATGCTGCGGGCCGCTAAGAGAAAATCTGACCCTTTTCGATCAAATATATGTGCAGTGCGATCACGGACCTGAAGGATAACATAGAGCTCATCTTAACGTCGATTATAGCAATATGTTTTTAAACCATATGTTACTGTTATTAAAAAATATTAAAAATAATTTTAAAATGCGTGTAAAGATAAATATTTGTGTCTTGAGCTAGATTAAAACCTTCTATTAAATTGATCACTTGAAAAAATATATTTAAATACACATAAGTCCTTTTTTAAATGGTGGACTAGTTCTTTGCAATAAAAAAGATTGAGTTCGTTTCACATTCATGTTTATGTACTATACTATATTGTAACATGCATACTTTTCATGAAACAGAGAGCACCTCTAACTAGAAGAAAGTATAAAAAATAACACTATTATTAGATTCTAAGGCTCTATTTTCTTTTACTTTTCTAATTTCCAATTTTTTCATTGCACAATGTGAACAGTGATAGAGTTGATTCCCCATTCGAAGAATGCTTTCGTGAGATTTACGGCCATGAAATGTTTCACATAATAATTTTTAAAAAATTACTATGTTTCCGCTTGTAAATACAATAACTCTTGTGGGATCTTGATTGGTTCAATAATAATTTATGCAAATCATTCGGCAGATAAAGAGATTGGAACATTTTAGCAATAAGACGTATTTCTTTTTGAAGTTTTAACTCTTGTTACAACAATATATTCCTTAGTGTTGTATCCAAATAGTAAATTTTCTGTAATTTCCATTAAATAACTATACAATACACAGAAACAACTTATTTCCAGCATTTAAATTGAAGTGTCATCAGCCAAAGAAAATTTTTCGAAAATTTAAGAAATGTAGGTCATCGTTATTTTGCCCAAAACTCTTCACATGCCAAATCCTTTGTAATATCTCCTAAGTTTAGTTCCATGTAATAAACAGGAAGAAAAAAAAACTTCTACCGTAGTATTTCTTATTCAATTTAAGGTCTTTTCATTTAATTCACTGTGCATTTCAAACTATACTCTTAAAAAGTTCCTTTCTCGCCAAAGAAAAAACTTTATTGTTAAGAATTTATTCCTTTTCTCTGTTTATAATTTCCCCAAAGCATTACATGGAGTCAGCATCCTAATCCTTCAACCTCTTTTTAAAGGCTTAGAATCACATCTATTCTCTTTAAATTCATTAACTATTTTTTTTATCTCTTTGCCCCGTATTTAAAGTAGATTGCCCCGTATTTAAAGCCCCGTATTCTCTTTAGTGAAATAACATTATCTCTTTTATAACAATACCCATGTGATGGAAAATGTTTTCTTAATGTTACAAAAATACCCATTTTCTTAAGTTATCACGTGAGACTCAAAGGATTCCAAGACATAAACAAGAAGTAAAATTTTTCCAATTTTTTCAATAGTTCAAGTGTACTTAAACTTTATATTAAATAATTATTTCACTATATGTGTAATCGCCATTTATCATAACAAAAAACCTACAGGAAGTCATGATGTCCTCCTCTGACGTCATAGCAGAACGTGCCTTTTTTTTTTTCTGTCTTTCCTTTTTAAATCATTACACCATTGAATTCAGCCTGATGGGTCTTTAGGGAATTTAAACATCTTAATTTCAGATAACAAATTAGTGCTTTGAAGCATAGTGCACGAATGACACCACTTTCAAAGGAGTTTTTCACCATTGGAAACAAATAATTAGATGAAAGTATAAGTCGAAAGAGGATAGAAGAAAAAAATAGAAATCAATACAAGCGAATCCTCTACCGGAAGTTGAAACAACCTCTGCGAATACTACCCCCTACCGTTGAGAATACGAAACACGGTCGAGAATAAAGTCAATAAGTTATTGTATCAAATCATTATCACTCATTTAAATCTTGTAATTTAGCACCTATTTTGCTAATAATGAAATTGGCGCAAATAATCAATATGAAGAAAACCTCAGCTTTGCGAAGATGATAAAATTAACATTGCCTATATTCATTATATTCATATGGAACCTGAATCACCAACATGAGATGCGTGAATGGCAAGAGATAAAGAACATATAGATGGCAAATCAGAATTTCTAAAGTTCTAAATGAGCAAAAGCTATATAGGCTTGTTTACTAACCAAAACTTCGATTAGTTGGAGTTACACATAATTATGAAATAATATTTTAGCTTCATTTCTGAAGCCATTTTAATGGCAAGGGTTAAGCCCGCAAAGCTTGAAAATGGAGCAATTCATACAAATTATCACGTGTTTCATGGACAGCAAAATGTAAGTGCCTGCAAAACAATAAGTTACTAGGCTTGTGCTTTTATAGTGTTGCCACGTTTGAAAGCCTTAATCTGTTTTTTTTAAAAAAAATACTTGCGCTTTTGAGCTGCGTGTTTAACAACTTAAAATGTAGTTTTACTTTTAATTAAACTCAAACATGGGCTTTTTTAAATTTTTTTGGGTTTTAAATAACATCTTAAACACTTTTTATCTCAATAACTTATTTTTGATCAATAAATTATATTTGATGAAATATAATTTTTTATTAGATTTTTTTCTTTAAATGTATAGTAAAGAATTAACTTTTGAATCATATGTTGTTGTTACTTATTCCACTGGGCCCAGAACAAGGCTAGACCAAGTCCAGAAGACCGTTCACCGACAGAAAATCATATACCATCGCCGGACCCAAGATAAAATTTTTCTCTAGCCCCATACAGGACAGCAAATGATCAGGTGTAGCCTGGTGCGCATTACATTTTTGAATCATATTTATTAATATAATAAATCTTTTTTCATCTAATAATAAGTTTTTAATCAACAAAACACAGTCCTGAATGCAATTAAAAGATAAAATAACTTTTGAAATGCATTTATTATTTGAATTAAGTCTTTTCACTCTTTCCTAGCACTTAAAACAACTCACTCGAAAAAAGTTCTTTTCGAGCTGAAAATATTAACATTTAGAATTTTTTTCCACATACATAATTTCCTAAAAGCATTACATGTGTACAAATAACTAAAATCGTAATCCTTCAAGCTCATTTTTAAGATTTAAAACCACTTTCAGGAAAGTGGTGTTCTTATTTAATTCAGAATCCATTTTTTTACTTTATTTCTCCTTATTTAGAGTGGATTTTTCTCTCGCCACTTGAATTTTCTCATTCTGATAAAATAACAATCTCTTTCTTAATCACAATCCTCCTATGACAGAACATTCCTCATAAATTTCTCCTGAAGAAATTCCCTTTCTGATTTTCTCTTGATAATTATCACATTAAGCATTTCCAAATGCAGAAAAGCAACAAAAACAGAAAACTTTTGCTTTAATGAGGGATTTAAACCCAGTAATTAGGATTTTCTCTTGCAAAGAAATCAATGACAAAAAAAAAAATCTTATTTAACCACATTCTTCAACTTGGAAGAATTAATAAGAATTGTAAGATGGTGTGAATCTTTCAGGACTTATTTTAATTAGTGATTCTCTATTATTTTAATTATCTTAAACTACTGTATTTTCTTCCAATTAGGGGAATAATCTGGTACCAAGTAAGTAAACTGATATTTAGGTCCCAAAGCATGTGTATAAACGTAAGCATTTAAATTTATTTTAAGATTTTTTTTTTGACAGGAGAGAAAATTGCATTTTAAATGCATTGTCAAAAGTCAAAAATGATTAATTTACAAATTTCGAAATAGTCAAAACTATAGTTCACAATGAACTAACTACTGATTTCTGAAAATAAAAAAAATACATATTACGTTTTTAATAGTAATACTACTATTTGGACAAAACTATTTCCTTAAGAATTTAGATATCAAAAAATAAATATAGTAAGCTGCAATTATTTTAGAACCTTTGGCGTTTTTATTCACTGCAATAAGAGCTTTACATCTTCCTCCCAAATATGAAATGCAGCAATTCTAAGTTGCCTTACTTTCACAAGTCCAAAAGAAATTTTAGGTATTGCACACGTACATTCATATAGTCGTAGAAAAAATTATAGATGTCAGATTTTGTGCACGAACTGATGTTTCAATTATATCCCAAATATATTAGAGTTCATCAAACTGTTTACTGGAATTTCTCAAAAGTTTCTTTAACAATTCATGAATAAAAATAATTAAGCCATCCAGAACGTTGAGAAGAATTTCTTCGTTTTTAGAAGTCCTGAGAAGTTCGCACGTGATCATAAAGTAACTCAAGCTATCGATATTGATTCAATATTGAGAAGCTAGAGAACATATTTCTTGCCATGAGACAACATCCCAAATATTAAATAAATAATCCCAAAAATAAAGTGGTAAGAAAACTTCATTGGCTTTAAAAACTTTTAGACTAAAATTAAAGTCGACCGATTAAATCGGTCGAATTGAATTTGTCCGATGTAGCTTGGCTGCATTGGACAAATCAGACGCACTTTAAAATGTAGGTTTAAAGAACAAGGTAGATATGTCCGTTATCAAAAATACAATAAATTATCAATTGCTGCACATTGTTAGAATCTTGGGTATAAATTCAATTTCAACAATGCTAAAAAATTTTCAACACAAGTCCCACATCAACCCATATTGATGCCTTGGAAACTTGTTCCGTTCATATGAATATTTATTCCCCTTTAACGACATTAGTTCTTCACCACCTCTCCATAGCTTGTGGAAATGCATTTGGCCCTGATTTGCTACAATGGATTTTCGTGTTTTTTTTTCATCTTCTCTTTTTGCTTTATAGTTTTTCCAGCTTTGTATCCTGTAGTATGAGAACTAACACTGGAATCACGACTCGTCTAACCAAGCAACTTGCTTCCAGCCATTGACAGTTCAACCAATATCTTCAGAATAAATCCAGAATGCAAAATTACAAACAATACAAATGATGGTGTGTTGAATAGCAACAAACATGTGTACAGAACAGAGATTGATGCCCATGGTGTCTTCTAAATAAAAGAATCGAGTCAGTCTTCTGCTGGAAAAACCCATCGTAGCCCAATTTCCTTTCATTTTTCGGTGGTGTCCGTCTAATTTCCATGAAGTGTTGCTTGTCTGTTAATGCTCACTTTACTGCGCAGTCAGTAAGCCCATCGTTGTTGGCTAGTACGTTGCTTATTTTAAAAAGTTATGTGTGAAAATAATATTGCAAAATATGTATCTCATATTCCGTAAATTGTGGAATATTCAGTTCCTGTTAGAATTTCTAACAATGCCTCGTGAGTTTCAAGGAAGTTACTATTCCACGCAAAAAAAACTTTTAATTCCTGGCGTAAGAAGATATTTTCATTAGTATGAGTTTAACAACAAATGAATGTTTTAATAACGAACTCTACTGTCTTTTACTTTATGCAACAGAAGAAAAAAAGTTTTGTTCAGTATTTGCGCGATTGCTCATATCGCATCGTTTTAAGCCATTGAGAGTCAAAATAACATTTCTTATCTGTGAGTGTTTAGCAGAAATTATTTCTGTTTGCGTAAGAAAATTCCTTCGAAATTTAAAACTATTTTGCTGGTTTGTTGAATTCCTTTACCTCTTACTAAAAATTTTAAGATATACGAGGGTTGCTATTTAGATTTCTGGCCTTGGCAACAGTAAGTGTGAGCTGGAAACAAACCAGCAATCAACTGTATGGGTCTTCCAAGACGAGGCAAAACCAACAAAAGTTGTTCGAGGAAGAAGCACATCGAAACAAATGATTGCCTGTTTCTTCGGCATTAACGGTCATGTGGCAACAGCGGCGTTAGAGCAACGCAGGACTGTCAATTCTGAATGGTACACGACCATTTGTTTGCTAGAAGTCATCGGAAAAATTTGAAAAAAGCAGAAGAACAGGCGAATCATTCTTCATCATGACAATGCGAGCTCTCACACATCGACTCAAACAAAGGCATTTCTGACGGAGCTAAAGATCGAACTGATGGGTCATCCACCGTACAGCCCTGATTTGGCACCCAATGACTTCTTCTTATTCCCACACATCAAAAATAAATTACGTGGACAACGATTTTCGACCACCGAAGAAGCGGTTGATGCATTCAAAACGCATGTTTTGGAGTTACCTCAATCGGACTGGAAAAAGTGCTTTGAAAATTGGTTCAAACGCATGCAAAAGTGTATTGATCATCATGGAGAATATTTTGAAAAACAATAAAACCAATTTCGATCCGACATATTTGTTTTTTCCTTATTAGGCCATAAATATAAATAGCAACCCTCGTAGAAGGAAAGAGAACTAGTGTGGATAAATGGAACATTTTAGTTACTTATCTTTCAAAATGTTTCCGTAAAATTTTGGTAGATTGACAAAACTATGGCATGCTTACATATGTTAGTTGCAAGACGATACACCAGATAGTTAAAAAGGAAATTTAAAATAAGATTTAATTTTTATGGTGGAAAACTAACTTCTTAATTTGCTTTTTACAATCATCACTTTTAATAGTAGGGGATATTATGTTATGAATTAATATGACTATTACATATTTTAATTAAATTTTAATTTTCCTTTCTTTAATTAATGGATCATGAGGTTAAACGATCAAATTACTCCACTAACCTCATGTAAGAACATAGTGGCATGACTACAGTTACCCTGCCTATGTTATTAGGTTTCTCATGATTCTTTTAGATTTAATAGTGGTAGTGCATTCACGTTAAAGCAGCAGAATATTTTTATTTTAAAATATACCACTTTAGCATTTAAAGGTCTGGTACGTCTCAATTCTCAAATAGATATATTTTCATTACAAAACATTATATTGAGGTGGTAACAAATGTAATAAATTATCAATATTATCGTTATATTCGTTATCCCTACTAGATTTTTCTATGACCCCGATATTAATTAGGGTTAATTATTAACACACCACTAAATGGTGTATTTCTTTACAAAATTAGATTAATTTTATAAAATGATTAAATAATTAACTTTTTCAAATTTTCAGGATTTGCTATGTTTATTTTAAACTAAAAATCGTATGTATTAAAAATTATGTCATTTTGCTTTATCAAATTCCAATTTTCAAGATATACCCTAATAATTATTCAGAGTAATCTTTGTGTCATTACGTATTTTGCAATAATATAATTGACTAGTTTATGACGGACACCTGAATTAACTAAGGGCCTTGAAATTGCAACTAGTGATTGCAATTTCAAGCTTCACTTTGATTTCTCGTGATTTAATGGACAATTCCAGGAGGGTTACGCAGGTATTTGATTCTGTCCATGACAGATATTTCAGCCTCATTAATATACAAAGTCTCCTGATGGTTGGTACTTTGTGGCATTTACAGTTAAGTTTAAAAGCTATTTATCCTTTCATTTCTATATTTTTCCTCTTTAAACAATTCCAGCTCTTCGCAAAATTTAATTATAATAATTTTCTATATTCTTATAGACTTATTTTTAAAAAAATAAATAAAACATGAGGAAGATACGGAAAATTTAATTTAGAATAACTGTAAGAAAAAGTGATTTAAAAAAACTGATGTATGTCTTAATCACATGTTCTTTTACGATAGAATTTTATTTTTGATAACATGCTTACCAGGTAGCGGAGCTGTCGGCATGCCTGACTGTGATACAAATTATTGCGGATTCGATTCTCGGTCTGGGCATGAATATGTTGTCTTCTGCTGTGTGATGTGATGTGTCAATGCGGCCCACCCTGTGTCTGTATGGCGTGGTTAACATTGTTCCCCTCTAAGCTTTAGGTTCGCATATGCCCACCAAGAAAATTTAAATATGCAAGACTTCTGGCATCGTTCGAGGCTAAGAACAAGCAGTTCCGTACCCGTCGTTAAAAAAAGTTGCTAATAATTTCTTTTTCGAGTTACGCGTAATGATATATGTAAAAATGTATAACTAGGTTACAATTCATTAATACTCCTTCAATATTATGACTTCTCAAATCATTTGTAAATATGTACGAGTAAATGCTGTTTTTTTTTGCTTGTTTTTTTAAACTTATTGCTAAGCATAAATTACTAAACACAGTACTTTTTTAAGAATTAGTTAAACAAAAATTGTTTGTCCGTTTATTTCGTTAAATTTCAAATATAAAAAAAAAACGTACGAGCCACGACCAGGTATAAGTTTTTCTTTATAATTAAAAGTACATTAATTATGAAGAAAAACCTAATAAAACTAGTAATTTCTAACCAAACAGAACAGTTGGTTATTGGTTTCTATCCTGATAAAAATAATTCAATATTTTATTTACAAAATAAATATTATCAAATAAATGGCTTATTTTCAAAATAAGTATTGATAATTAGTTTACCTTTACGCACTTTTCAGTTTAAAAAAAATAATAAATTG